>NC_084795.1:289672511-289954511 GCF_963169125.1 Humulus lupulus
AAAATTTCGTAAAAATCCGAGGTGTGCAGAGGGTGATACAGTCAAAATACTGAGAGATGTACGAATATAAGGAAAAAACTTGCGAAAATTGCCATCAAAAAGGGGAATTTTTTTTGAAATGTTGAGTTAAGGCTCCGTTTCGACTCCAATATATTCATTTACCCATGAGATCTCTTGGGGTAAAATATCGAGCGAGTTGAACAGGAGGGTAATACATTTCGGAGAAATTAGTGAAATCTCCAATTCACCAAAGGGGTACCCCTTTCAGAAATCTTCGATTTCTCTAATATGAATTCGAGCAATGTTTAGATAGTGAATACTAAGGAATATGCGAGGGTCATCGAAAGAAAATTTTTAGCCCTACGTCTTAGGGTTCGATGTATAAAATTTCATACAAATCCGAGGTGTGCAGAGGGTGATACAGTCAAAATACTGAGAGATGTACGAATATAAGGAAAAAACTTGCGAAAATTGCCATCAAAAAGGGGAATTTTTTTTGAAATGTTGAGTTAAGGCTCCGTTTCGACTCCAATATATTCATTTACCCATGAGATCTCTTGGGGTAAAATATCGAGCGAGTTGAACAGGAGGGTAATACATTTCGGAGAAATTAGTGAAATCTCCAATTCACCAAAGGGGTACCCCTTTCAGAAATCTTCGATTTCTCTAATATGAATTCGAGCAATGTTTAGATAGTGAATACTAAGGAATATGCGAGGGTCACCGAAAGAAAATTTTTAGCCCTACGTCTTAGGGTTCGATGTATAAAATTTCATACAAATCCGAGGTGTGCAGAGGGTGATACAGTCAAAATACTGAGAGATGTACGAATATAAGGAAAAAACTTGCGAAAATTGCCATCAAAAAGGGGAATTTTTTTTGAAATGTTGAGTTAAGGCTCCGTTTCGACTCCAATATATTCATTTACCCATGATATCTCTTGGGGAAAAATATCGAGCGAGTTGAACATGAGGGTAATACATTTCGGAGAAATTAGTGAAATCTCCAATTCACCAAAGGCATACCCCTTTCAGAAATCTTCGATTTCTCTAATATGAATTCGAGCAAGGTTTAGATAGTGAATACTAAGGAATATGCGAGGGTCACCGAAAGAAAATTTTTAGCCCTACGTCTTAGGGTTCTATGTATAAAATTTCATACAAATCCGAGGTGTGCAGAGGGTGATTTAGTCAAAATACTGAGAGATGTACGAATATAAGGAAAAATCTTGCGAAAATTGCCATCAAAAAGGGGAATTTTTTTTGAAATGTTGAGTTAAGGCTCCGTTTCGACTCCAATATATTCATTTACCCATGAGATCTCTTGGGGTAAAATATCGAGCGAGTTGAACAGGAGGGTAATACATTTCGGAGAAATTAGTGAAATCTCCAATTCACCAAAGGGGTACCCCTTTCAGAAATCTTCGATTTCTCTAATATGGATTCGAGCAATGTTTAGATAGCGAATACTAAGGAATATGCGAGGGTCATGGGAACAAAAGTTGTAGCCCTATGTCTTAGGGTTTTATGTATAAAATCTCATACAAATCTGAGGTGTGCAGAGGGTGATACAGTCAAAATACTGAGAGATGTACGAATATAAGGAAAAAACTTGCGAAAATTGCCATCAAAATGGGGATTTTTTTTTTGAAATGTTGAGTTAAGGCTCCGTTTTGACTCCAATATATTCATTTACCCATGAGATCTCTTGGGGAAAAATATCGAGCGAGTTGAACATGAGGGTAATACATTTCAGAGAAATTAGTGAAATCTCCAATTCACCAAAGGCATACCCCTTTCAGAAATCTTCGATTTCTCTAATATGAATTCGAGCAAGGTTTAGATAGTGAATACTAAGGAATATGCGAGGGTCATCGAAAGAAAATTTTTAGCCCTACGTCTTAGGGTTCTATGTATAAAATTTCATACAAATCCGAGGTGTGCAGAGGGTGATACAGTCAAAATACTGAGAGATGTACGAATATAAGGAAAAAACTTGCGAAAATTGCCATCAAAAAGGGGAATTTTTTTTGAAATGTTGAGTTAATGCTCCGTTTCGACTCCAATATATTCATTTACCCATGATATCTCTTGGGGAAAAATATCGAGCGAGTTGAACATGAGGGTAATACATTTCGGAGAAATTAGTGAAATCTCCAATTCACCAAAGGGGTACCCCTTTCAGAAATCTTCGATTTCTCTAATATGAATTCGAGCAATGTTTAGATAGTGAATACTAAGGAATATGCGAGGGTCATCGAAAGAAAATTTTTAGCCCTACGTCTTAGGGTTCGATGTATAAAATTTCATACAAATCCGAGGTGTGCAGAGGGTGATACAGTCAAAATACTGAGAGATGTACGAATATAAGGAAAAAACTTGCGAAAATTGCCATCAAAAAGGGGAATTTTTTTTGAAATGTTGAGTTAAGGCTCCGTTTCGACTCCAATATATTCATTTACCCATGAGATCTCTTGGGGTAAAATATCGAGCGAGTTGAACAGGAGGGTAATACATTTCGGAGAAATTAGTGAAATCTCCAATTCACCAAAGGGGTACCCCTTTCAGAAATCTTCGATTTCTCTAATATGAATTCGAGCAAGGTTGAGATAGTGAATACTAAGGAATATGCGAGGGTCACCGAAAGAAAATTTTTAGCCCTACGTCTTAGGGTTCGATGTATAAAATTTCATACAAATCCGAGGTGTGCAGAGGGTAATTTAGTCAAAATACTGAGAGATGTACGAATATAAGGAAAAAACTTGCGAAAATTGCCATCAAAAAGGGGAATTTTTTTTGAAATGTTGAGTTAAGGCTCCGTTTCGACTCGAATATATTCATTTACCCATGAGATCTCTTGGGGTAAAATATCGAGCGAGTTGAACAGGAGGGTAATACATTTCGGAGAAATTAGTGAAATCTCCAATTCACCAAAGGGGTACCCCTTTCAGAAATCTTCGATTTCTCTAATATGAATTCGAGCAATGTTTAGATAGTGAATACTAAGGAATATGCGAGGGTCATCAAAAGAAAATTTTTAGCCCTACGTCTTAGGGTTCGATGTATAAAATTTCGTAAAAATCCGAGGTGTGCAGAGGGTGATACAGTCAAAATACTGAGAGATGTACGAATATAAGGAAAAAACTTGCGAAAATTGCCATCAAAAAGGGGAATTTTTTTTGAAATGTTGAGTTAAGGCTCCGTTTCGACTCCAATATATTCATTTACCCATGATATCTCTTGTGGAAAAATATCGAGCGAGTTGAACACGAGGGTAATACATTTCGGAGAAATTAGTGAAATCTCCAATTCACCAAAGGGGTACCCCTTTCAGAAATCTTCGATTTCTCTAATATGAATTCGAGCAATATTCAGATAGCGAATACTAAGGAATATGCGAGGGTCAAGGGAACAAAAGTTGTAGCCCTATGTCTTAGGGTTCTATGTATAAAATTTCATACACATCCGAGTTGTGCAGAGGGTGATACAGTCAAAATACTGAGAGATGTACGAATATAAGGAAAAAACTTGCGAAAATTGCCATCAAAAAGGGGAATTTTTTTTGAAATGTTGAGTTAAGGCTCCGTTTCGACTCCAATATATTCATTTACCCATGAGATCTCTTGTGGAAAAATATCGAGCGAGTTGAACACGAGGGTAATACATTTCGGAGATATTAGTGAAATCTCCAATTCACCAAAGGGGTACCCCTTTCAGAAATCTTCAATTTCTCTAATATGAATTCGAGCAATATTCAGATAGCGAATACTAAGGAATATGCGAGGGTCAAGGGAACAAAAGTTGTAGCCCTATGTCTTAGGGTTCTATGTATAAAATTTCGTAAAAATCCGAGGTGTGCAGAGGGTGATACAGTCAAAATACTGAGAGATGTACGAATATAAGGAAAAAACTTGCGAAAATTGCCATCAAAAAGGGGAATTTTTTTTGAAATGTTGAGTTAAGGCTCCGTTTCGACTCCAATATATTCATTTACCCATGATATCTCTTGGGGAAAAATATCGAGCGAGTTGAACATGAGGGTAATACATTTCGGAGAAATTAGTGAAATCTCCAATTCACCAAAGGGGTACCCCTTTCAGAAATCTTCGATTTCTCTAATATGAATTCGAGCAAGGTTTAGATAGTGAATACTAAGGAATATGCGAGGGTCACCGAAAGAAAATTTTTAGCCCTACGTCTTAGGGTTCTATGTATAAAATTTCATACAAATCCGAGGTGTGCAGAGGGTGATTTAGTCAAAATACTGAGAGATGTACGAATATAAGGAAAAAACTTGCGAAAATTGCCATCAAAAAGGGGAATTTTTTTTGAAATGTTGAGTTAAGGCTCCGTTTCGACTCCAATATATTCATTTACCCATGAGATCTCTTGGGGTAAAATATCGAGCGAGTTGAACAGGAGGGTAATACATTTCGGAGAAATTAGTGAAATCTCCAATTCACCAAAGGGGTACCCCTTTCAGAAATCTTCGATTTCTCTAATATGAATTCGAGCAATGTTTAGATAGTGAATACTAAGGAATATGCGAGGGTCATCAAAAGAAAATTTTTAGCCCTACGTCTTAGGGTTCGATGTATAAAATTTCATACAAATCCGAGGTGTGCAGAGGGTGATACAGTCAAAATACTGAGAGATGTACGAATATAAGGAAAAAACTTGCGAAAATTGCCATCAAAAAGGGGAATTTTTTTTGAAATGTTGAGTTAAGGCTCCGTTTCGACTCCAATATATTCATTTACCCATGATATCTCTTGTGGAAAAATATCGAGCGAGTTGAACACGAGGGTAATACATTTCGGAGATATTAGTGAAATCTCCAATTCACCAAAGGGGTACCCCTTTCAGAAATCTTCAATTTCTCTAATATGAATTCGAGCAATATTCAGATAGCGAATACTAAGGAATATGCGAGGGTCAAGGGAACAAAAGTTGTAGCCCTATGTCTTAGGGTTCTATGTATAAAATTTCGTAAAAATCCGAGGTGTGCAGAGGGTGATACAGTCAAAATACTGAGAGATGTACGAATATAAGGAAAAAACTTGCGAAAATTGCCATCAAAAAGGGGAAGTTTTTTTGAAATGTTGAGTTAAGGCTCCGTTTCGACTCCAATATATTCATTTACCCATGATATCTCTTGGGGAAAAATATCGAGCGAGTTGAACATGAGGGTAATACATTTCGGAGAAATTAGTGAAATCTCCAATTCACCAAAGGCATACCCCTTTCAGAAATCTTCGATTTCTCTAATATGAATTCGAGCAAGGTTTAGATAGTGAATACTAAGGAATATGCGAGGGTCACCGAAAGAAAATTTTTAGCCCTACGTCTTAGGGTTCTATGTATAAAATTTCATACAAATCCGAGGTGTGCAGAGGGTGATTTAGTCAAAATACTGAGAGATGTACGAATATAAGGAAAAAACTTGCGAAAATTGCGATCAAAAAGGGGAATTTTTTTTGAAATGTTGAGTTAAGGCTCCGTTTCGACTCCAATATATTCATTTACCCATGAGATCTCTTGGGGTAAAATATCGAGCGAGTTGAACAGGAGGGTAATACATTTCGGAGAAATTAGTGAAATCTCCAATTCACCAAAGGGGTACCCCTTTCAGAAATCTTCGATTTCTCTAATATGAATTCGAGCAATGTTTAGATAGTGAATACTAAGGAATATGCGAGGGTCATCGAAAGAAAATTTTTAGCCCTACGTCTTAGGGTTCTATGTATAAAATTTCATACACATCCGAGTTGTGCAGAGGGTGATACAGTCAAAATACTGAGAGATGTACGAATATAAGGAAAAAACTTGCGAAAATTGCCATCAAAAAGGGGAATTTTTTTTGAAATGTTGAGTTAAGGCTCCGTTTCGACTCCAATATATTCATTTACCCATGATATCTCTTGGGGAAGAATATCGAGTGAGTTGAACACGAGGGTAATACATTTCGGAGATATTAGTGAAATCTCCAATTCACCAAAGGGATACCCCTTTCAGAAATCTTCGATTTCTCTAATATGAATTCGAGCAATGTTTAGATAGTGAATACTAAGGAATATGCGAGGGTCATCGATAGAAAATTTTTAGCCCTACGTCTTAGGGTTCTATGTATAAAATTTCATACACATCCGAGTTGTGCAGAGGGTGATACAGTCAAAATACTGAGAGATGTACGAATATAAGGAAAAAACTTGCGAAAATTGCCATCAAAAAGGGGAATTTTTTTTGAAATGTTGAGTTAAGGCTCCGTTTCGACTCCAATATATTCATTTACCCATGATATCTCTTGTGGAAAAATATCGAGCGAGTTGAACACGAGGGTAATACATTTCGGAGATATTAGTGAAATCTCCAATTCACCAAAGGGGTACCCCTTTCAGAAATCTTCAATTTCTCTAATATGAATTCGAGCAATATTCAGATAGCGAATACTAAGGAATATGCGAGGGTCAAGGGAACAAAAGTTGTAGCCCTATGTCTTAGGGTTCTATGTATAAAATTTCGTAAAAATCCGAGGTGTGCAGAGGGTGATACAGTCAAAATACTGAGAGATGTACGAATATAAGGAAAAAACTTGCGAAAATTGCCATCAAAAAGGGGAATTTTTTTTGAAATGTTGAGTTAAGGCTCCGTTTCGACTCCAATATATTCATTTACCCATGATATCTCTTGGGGAAAAATATCGAGCGAGTTGAACATGAGGGTAATACATTTCGGAGAAATTAGTGAAATCTCCAATTCACCAAAGGCATACCCCTTTCAGAAATCTTCGATTTCTCTAATATGAATTCGAGCAAGGTTTAGATAGTGAATACTAAGGAATATGCGAGGGTCACCGAAAGAAAATTTTTAGCCCTACGTCTTAGGGTTCTATGTATAAAATTTCATACAAATCCGAGGTGTGCAGAGGGTGATTTAGTCAAAATACTGAGAGATGTACGAATATAAGGAAAAAACTTGCGAAAATTGCCATCAAAAAGGGGAATTTTTTTTGAAATGTTGAGTTAAGGCTCCGTTTCGACTCCAATATATTCATTTACCCATGAGATCTCTTGGGGTAAAATATCGAGCGAGTTGAACAGGAGGGTAATACATTTCGGAGAAATTAGTGAAATCTCCAATTCACCAAAGGGGTACCCCTTTCAGAAATATTCGATTTCTCTAATATGAATTCGAGCAATGTTTAGATAGTGAATACTAAGGAATATGCGAGGGTCATCAAAAGAAAATTTTTAGCCCTACGTCTTAGGGTTCGATGTATAAAATTTCATACAAATCCGAGGTGTGCAGAGGGTGATACAGTCAAAATACTGAGAGATGTACGAATATAAGGAAAAAACTTGCGAAAATTGCCATCAAAAAGGGGAATTTTTTTTGAAATGTTGAGTTAAGGCTCCGTTTCGACTCCAATATATTCATTTACCCATGATATCTCTTGTGGAAAAATATCGAGCGAGTTGAACACGAGGGTAATACATTTCGGAGATATTAGTGAAATCTCCAATTCACCAAAGGGGTACCCCTTTCAGAAATCTTCAATTTCTCTAATATGAATTCGAGCAATATTCAGATAGCGAATACTAAGGAATATGCGAGGGTCAAGGGAACAAAAGTTGTAGCCCTATGTCTTAGGGTTCTATGTATAAAATTTCGTAAAAATCCGAGGTGTGCAGAGGGTGATACAGTCAAAATACTGAGAGATGTACGAATATAAGGAAAAAACTTGCGAAAATTGCCATCAAAAAGGGGAATTTTTTTTGAAATGTTGAGTTAAGGCTCCGTTTCGACTCCAATATATTCATTTACCCATGAGATCTCTTGGGGTAAAATATCGAGCGAGTTGAACAGGAGGGTAATACATTTCGGAGAAATTAGTGAAATCTCCAATTCACCAAAGGGGTACCCCTTTCAGAAATCTTCGATTTCTCTAATATGAATTCGAGCAATGTTTAGATAGTGAATACTAAGGAATATGCGAGGGTCATCGAAAGAAAATTTTTAGCCCTACGTCTTAGGGTTCTATGTATAAAATTTCATACACATCCGAGTTGTGCAGAGGGTGATACAGTCAAAATACTGAGAGATGTACGAATATAAGGAAAAAACTTGCGAAAATTGCCATCAAAAAGGGGAATTTTTTTTGAAATGTTGAGTTAAGGCTCCGTTTCGACTCCAATATATTAAATTACCCATGATATCTCTTGTGGAAAAATATCGAGCGAGTTGAACACGAGGGTAATACATTTCGGAGATATTAGTGAAATCTCCAATTCACCAAAGGGGTACCCCTTTCAGAAATCTTCAATTTCTCTAATATGAATTCGAGCAATATTCAGATAGCGAATACTAAGGAATATGCGAGGGTCAAGGGAACAAAAGTTGTAGCCCTATGTCTTAGGGTTCTATGTATAAAATTTCGTAAAAATCCGAGGTGTGCAGAGGGTGATACAGTCAAAATACTGAGAGATGTACGAATATAAGGAAAAAACTTGCGAAAATTGCCATCAAAAAGGGGAATTTTTTTTGAAATGTTGAGTTAAGGCTCCGTTTCGACTCCAATATATTCATTTACCCATGATATCTCTTGGGGAAAAATATCGAGCGAGTTGAACATGAGGGTAATACATTTCGGAGAAATTAGTGAAATCTCCAATTCACCAAAGGCATACCCCTTTCAGAAATCTTCGATTTCTCTAATATGAATTCGAGCAAGGTTTAGATAGTGAATACTAAGGAATATGCGAGGGTCACCGAAAGAAAATTTTTAGCCCTACGTCTTAGGGTTCTATGTATAAAATTTCATACAAATCCGAGGTGTGCAGAGGGTGATTTAGTCAAAATACTGAGAGATGTACGAATATAAGGAAAAAACTTGCGAAAATTGCCATCAAAAAGGGGAATTTTTTTTGAAATGTTGAGTTAAGGCTCCGTTTCGACTCCAATATATTCATTTACCCATGAGATCTCTTGGGGTAAAATATCGAGCGAGTTGAACAGGAGGGTAATACATTTCGGAGAAATTAGTGAAATCTCCAATTCACCAAAGGGGTACCCCTTTCAGAAATATTCGATTTCTCTAATATGAATTCGAGCAATGTTTAGATAGTGAATACTAAGGAATATGCGAGGGTCATCAAAAGAAAATTTTTAGCCCTACGTCTTAGGGTTCGATGTATAAAATTTCATACAAATCCGAGGTGTGCAGAGGGTGATACAGTCAAAATACTGAGAGATGTACGAATATAAGGAAAAAACTTGCGAAAATTGCCATCAAAAAGGGGAATTTTTTTTGAAATGTTGAGTTAAGGCTCCGTTTCGACTCCAATATATTCATTTACCCATGATATCTCTTGTGGAAAAATATCGAGCGAGTTGAACACGAGGGTAATACATTTCGGAGATATTAGTGAAATCTCCAATTCACCAAAGGGGTACCCCTTTTAGAAATCTTCAATTTCTCTAATATGAATTCGAGCAATATTCAGATAGCGAATACTAAGGAATATGCGAGGGTCAAGGGAACAAAAGTTGTAGCCCTATGTCTTAGGGTTCTATGTATAAAATTTCGTAAAAATCCGAGGTGTGCAGAGGGTGATACAGTCAAAATACTGAGAGATGTACGAATATAAGGAAAAAACTTGCGAAAATTGCCATCAAAAAGGGGAATTTTTTTTGAAATGTTGAGTTAAGGCTCCGTTTCGACTCCAATATATTCATTTACCCATGAGATCTCTTGGGGTAAAATATCGAGCGAGTTGAACAGGAGGGTAATACATTTCGGAGAAATTAGTGAAATCTCCAATTCACCAAAGGGGTACCCCTTTCAGAAATCTTCGATTTCTCTAATATGAATTCGAGCAATGTTTAGATAGTGAATACTAAGGAATATGCGAGGGTCATCGAAAGAAAATTTTTAGCCCTACGTCTTAGGGTTCTATGTATAAAATTTCATACACATCCGAGTTGTGCAGAGGGTGATACAGTCAAAATACTGAGAGATGTACGAATATAAGGAAAAAACTTGCGAAAATTGCCATCAAAAAGGGGAATTTTTTTTGAAATGTTGAGTTAAGGCTCCGTTTCGACTCCAATATATTAAATTACCCATGATATCTCTTGTGGAAAAATATCGAGCGAGTTGAACACGAGGGTAATACATTTCGGAGATATTAGTGAAATCTCCAATTCACCAAAGGGGTACCCCTTTCAGAAATCTTCAATTTCTCTAATATGAATTCGAGCAATATTCAGATAGCGAATACTAAGGAATATGCGAGGGTCAAGGGAACAAAAGTTGTAGCCCTATGTCTTAGGGTTCTATGTATAAAATTTCGTAAAAATCCGAGGTGTGCAGAGGGTGATACAGTCAAAATACTGAGAGATGTACGAATATAAGGAAAAAACTTGCGAAAATTGCCATCAAAAAGGGGAATTTTTTTTGAAATGTTGAGTTAAGGCTCCGTTTCGACTCCAATATATTCATTTACCCATGATATCTCTTGGGGAAAAATATCGAGCGAGTTGAACATGAGGGTAATACATTTCGGAGAAATTAGTGAAATCTCCAATTCACCAAAGGCATACCCCTTTCAGAAATCTTCGATTTCTCTAATATGAATTCGAGCAAGGTTTAGATAGTGAATACTAAGGAATATGCGAGGGTCACCGAAAGAAAATTTTTAGCCCTACGTCTTAGGGTTCTATGTATAAAATTTCATACAAATCCGAGGTGTGCAGAGGGTGATTTAGTCAAAATACTGAGAGATGTACGAATATAAGGAAAAAACTTGCGAAAATTGCCATCAAAAAGGGGAATTTTTTTTGAAATGTTGAGTTAAGGCTCCGTTTCGACTCCAATATATTCATTTACCCATGAGATCTCTTGGGGTAAAATATCGAGCGAGTTGAACAGGAGGGTAATACATTTCGGAGAAATTAGTGAAATCTCCAATTCACCAAAGGGGTACCCCTTTCAGAAATATTCGATTTCTCTAATATGAATTCGAGCAATGTTTAGATAGTGAATACTAAGGAATATGCGAGGGTCATCAAAAGAAAATTTTTAGCCCTACGTCTTAGGGTTCGATGTATAAAATTTCATACAAATCCGAGGTGTGCAGAGGGTGATACAGTCAAAATACTGAGAGATGTACGAATATAAGGAAAAAACTTGCGAAAATTGCCATCAAAAAGGGGAATTTTTTTTGAAATGTTGAGTTAAGGCTCCGTTTCGACTCCAATATATTCATTTACCCATGATATCTCTTGTGGAAAAATATCGAGCGAGTTGAACACGAGGGTAATACATTTCGGAGATATTAGTGAAATCTCCAATTCACCAAAGGGGTACCCCTTTTAGAAATCTTCAATTTCTCTAATATGAATTCGAGCAATATTCAGATAGCGAATACTAAGGAATATGCGAGGGTCAAGGGAACAAAAGTTGTAGCCCTATGTCTTAGGGTTCTATGTATAAAATTTCGTAAAAATCCGAGGTGTGCAGAGGGTGATACAGTCAAAATACTGAGAGATGTACGAATATAAGGAAAAAACTTGCGAAAATTGCCATCAAAAAGGGGAATTTTTTTTGAAATGTTGAGTTAAGGCTCCGTTTCGACTCCAATATATTCATTTACCCATGAGATCTCTTGGGGTAAAATATCGAGCGAGTTGAACAGGAGGGTAATACATTTCGGAGAAATTAGTGAAATCTCCAATTCACCAAAGGGGTACCCCTTTCAGAAATCTTCGATTTCTCTAATATGAATTCGAGCAATGTTTAGATAGTGAATACTAAGGAATATGCGAGGGTCATCGAAAGAAAATTTTTAGCCCTACGTCTTAGGGTTCTATGTATAAAATTTCATACACATCCGAGTTGTGCAGAGGGTGATACAGTCAAAATACTGAGAGATGTACGAATATAAGGAAAAAACTTGCGAAAATTGCCATCAAAAAGGGGAATTTTTTTTGAAATGTTGAGTTAAGTCTCCGTTTCGACTCCAATATATTCATTTACCCATGATATCTCTTGTGGAAAAATATCGAGCGAGTTGAACACGAGGGTAATACATTTCGGAGATATTAGTGAAATCTCCAATTCACCAAAGGGGTACCCCTTTCAGAAATCTTCAATTTCTCTAATATGAATTCGAGCAATATTCAGATAGCGAATACTAAGGAATATGCGAGGGTCAAGGGAACAAAAGTTGTAGCCCTATGTCTTAGGGTTCTATGTATAAAATTTCGTAAAAATCCGAGGTGTGCAGAGGGTGATACAGTCAAAATACTGAGAGATGTACGAATATAAGGAAAAAACTTGCGAAAATTGCCATCAAAAAGGGGAATTTTTTTTGAAATGTTGAGTTAAGGCTCCGTTTCGACTCCAATATATTCATTTACCCATGATATCTCTTGGGGAAAAATATCGAGCGAGTTGAACATGAGGGTAATACATTTCGGAGAAATTAGTGAAATCTCCAATTCACCAAAGGCATACCCCTTTCAGAAATCTTCGATTTCTCTAATATGAATTCGAGCAAGGTTTAGATAGTGAATACTAAGGAATATGCGAGGGTCACCGAAAGAAAATTTTTAGCCCTACGTCTTAGGGTTCTATGTATAAAATTTCATACAAATCCGAGGTGTGCAGAGGGTGATTTAGTCAAAATACTGAGAGATGTACGAATATAAGGAAAAAACTTGCGAAAATTGCCATCAAAAAGGGGAATTTTTTTTGAAATGTTGAGTTAAGGCTCCGTTTCGACTCCAATATATTCATTTACCCATGAGATCTCTTGGGGTAAAATATCGAGCGAGTTGAACAGGAGGGTAATACATTTCGGAGAAATTAGTGAAATCTCCAATTCACCAAAGGGGTACCCCTTTCAGAAATATTCGATTTCTCTAATATGAATTCGAGCAATGTTTAGATAGTGAATACTAAGGAATATGCGAGGGTCATCAAAAGAAAATTTTTAGCCCTACGTCTTAGGGTTCGATGTATAAAATTTCATACAAATCCGAGGTGTGCAGAGGGTGATACAGTCAAAATACTGAGAGATGTACGAATATAAGGAAAAAACTTGCGAAAATTGCCATCAAAAAGGGGAATTTTTTTTGAAATGTTGAGTTAAGGCTCCGTTTCGACTCCAATATATTCATTTACCCATGATATCTCTTGTGGAAAAATATCGAGCGAGTTGAACACGAGGGTAATACATTTCGGAGATATTAGTGAAATCTCCAATTCACCAAAGGGGTACCCCTTTCAGAAATCTTCAATTTCTCTAATATGAATTCGAGCAATATTCAGATAGCGAATACTAAGGAATATGCGAGGGTCAAGGGAACAAAAGTTGTAGCCCTATGTCTTAGGGTTCTATGTATAAAATTTCGTAAAAATCCGAGGTGTGCAGAGGGTGATACAGTCAAAATACTGAGAGATGTACGAATATAAGGAAAAAACTTGCGAAAATTGCCATCAAAAAGGGGAATTTTTTTTGAAATGTTGAGTTAAGGCTCCGTTTCGACTCCAATATATTCATTTAACCATGAGATCTCTTGGGGTAAAATATCGAGCGAGTTGAACAGGAGGGTAATACATTTCGGAGAAATTAGTGAAATCTCCAATTCACCAAAGGGGTACCCCTTTCAGAAATCTTCGATTTCTCTAATATGAATTCGAGCAATGTTTAGATAGTGAATACTAAGGAATATGCGAGGGTCATCGAAAGAAAATTTTTAGCCCTACGTCTTAGGGTTCTATGTATAAAATTTCATACACATCCGAGTTGTGCAGAGGGTGATACAGTCAAAATACTGAGAGATGTACGAATATAAGGAAAAAACTTGCGAAAATTGCCATCAAAAAGGGGAATTTTTTTTGAAATGTTGAGTTAAGTCTCCGTTTCGACTCCAATATATTCATTTACCCATGATATCTCTTGTGGAAAAATATCGAGCGAGTTGAACACGAGGGTAATACATTTCGGAGATATTAGTGAAATCTCCAATTCACCAAAGGGGTACCCCTTTCAGAAATCTTCAATTTCTCTAATATGAATTCGAGCAATATTCAGATAGCGAATACTAAGGAATATGCGAGGGTCAAGGGAACAAAAGTTGTAGCCCTATGTCTTAGGGTTCTATGTATAAAATTTCGTAAAAATCCGAGGTGTGCAGAGGGTGATACAGTCAAAATACTGAGAGATGTACGAATATAAGGAAAAAACTTGCGAAAATTGCCATCAAAAAGGGGAATTTTTTTTGAAATGTTGAGTTAAGGCTCCGTTTCGACTCCAATATATTCATTTACCCATGATATCTCTTGGGGAAAAATATCGAGCGAGTTGAACATGAGGGTAATACATTTCTGAGAAATTAGTGAAATCTCCAATTCACCAAAGGCATACCCCTTTCAGAAATCTTCGATTTCTCTAATATGAATTCGAGCAAGGTTTAGATAGTGAATACTAAGGAATATGCGAGGGTCACCGAAAGAAAATTTTTAGCCCTACGTCTTAGGGTTCTATGTATAAAATTTCATACAAATCCGAGGTGTGCAGAGGGTGATTTAGTCAAAATACTGAGAGATGTACGAATATAAGGAAAAAACTTGCGAAAATTGCCATCAAAAAGGGGAATTTTTTTTGAAATGTTGAGTTAAGGCTCCGTTTCGACTCCAATATATTCATTTACCCATGAGATCTCTTGGGGTAAAATATCGAGCGAGTTGAACAGGAGGGTAATACATTTCGGAGAAATTAGTGAAATCTCCAATTCACCAAAGGGGTACCCCTTTCAGAAATCTTCGATTTCTCTAATATGAATTCGAGCAATGTTTAGATAGTGAATACTAAGGAATATGCGAGGGTCATCGATAGAAAATTTTTAGCCCTACGTCTTAGGGTTCTATGTATAAAATTTCATACACATCCGAGTTGTGCAGAGGGTGATACAGTCAAAATACTGAGAGATGTACGAATATAAGGAAAAAACTTGCGAAAATTGCCATCAAAAAGGGGAATTTTTTTTGAAATGTTGAGTTAAGGCTCCGTTTCGACTCCAATATATTCATTTACCCATGATATCTCTTGTGGAAAAATATCGAGCGAGTTGAACACGAGGGTAATACATTTCGGAGATATTAGTGAAATCTCCAATTCACCAAAGGGGTACCCCTTTCAGAAATCTTCAATTTCTCTAATATGAATTCGAGCAATATTCAGATAGCGAATACTAAGGAATATGCGAGGGTCAAGGGAACAAAAGTTGTAGCCCTATGTCTTAGGGTTCTATGTATAAAATTTCGTAAAAATCCGAGGTGTGCAGAGGGTGATACAGTCAAAATACTGAGAGATGTACGAATATAAGGAAAAAACTTGCGAAAATTGCCATCAAAAAGGGGAATTTTTTTTGAAATGTTGAGTTAAGGCTCCGTTTCGACTCCAATATATTCATTTACCCATGATATCTCTTGTGGAAAAATATCGAGCGAGTTGAACACGAGGGTAATACATTTCGGAGATATTAGTGAAATCTCCAATTCACCAAAGGGGTACCCCTTTCAGAAATCTTCGATTTCTCTAATATGAATTCGAGCAATATTCAGATAGCGAATACTAAGGAATATGCGAGGGTCAAGGGAACAAAAGTTGTAGCCCTATGTCTTAGGGTTCTATGTATAAAATTTCGTAAAAATCCGAGGTGTGCAGAGGGTGATACAGTCAAAATACTGAGAGATGTACGAATATAAGGAAAAAACTTGCGAAAATTGCCATCAAAAAGGGGAATTTTTTTTGAAATGTTGAGTTAAGGCTCCGTTTCGACTCCAATATATTCATTTACCCATGATATCTCTTGGGGAAAAATATCGAGCGAGTTGAACATGAGGGTAATACATTTCGGAGAAATTAGTGAAATCTCCAATTCACCAAAGGCATACCCCTTTCAGAAATCTTCGATTTCTCTAATATGAATTCGAGCAAGGTTTAGATAGTGAATACTAAGGAATATGCGAGGGTCACCGAAAGAAAATTTTTAGCCCTACGTCTTAGGGTTCTATGTATAAAATTTCATACAAATCCGAGGTGTGCAGAGGGTGATTTAGTCAAAATACTGAGAGATGTACGAATATAAGGAAAAAACTTGCGAAAATTGCCATCAAAAAGGGGAATTTTTTTTGAAATGTTGAGTTAAGGCTCCGTTTCGACTCCAATATATTCATTTACCCATGATATCTCTTGTGGAAAAATATCGAGCGAGTTGAACACGAGGGTAATACATTTCGGAGATATTAGTGAAATCTCCAATTCACCAAAGGGGTACCCCTTTCAGAAATCTTCAATTTCTCTAATATGAATTCGAGCAATATTCAGATAGCGAATACTAAGGAATATGCGAGGGTCAAGGGAACAAAAGTTGTAGCCCTATGTCTTAGGGTTCTATGTATAAAATTTCGTAAAAATCCGAGGTGTGCAGAGGGTGATACAGTCAAAATACTGAGAGATGTACGAATATAAGGAAAAAACTTGCGAAAATTGCCATCAAAAAGGGGAATTTTTTTTGAAATGTTGAGTTAAGGCTCCGTTTCGACTCCAATATATTCATTTACCCATGAGATCTCTTGGGGTAAAATATCGAGCGAGTTGAACAGGAGGGTAATACATTTCAGAGAAATTAGTGAAATCTCCAATTCACCAAAGGGGTACCCCTTTCAGAAATCTTCGATTTCTCTAATATGAATTCGAGCAATGTTTAGATAGTGAATACTAAGGAATATGCGAGGGTCATCGAAAGAAAATTTTTAGCCCTACGTCTTAGGGTTCTATGTATAAAATTTCATACACATCCGAGTTGTGCAGAGGGTGATACAGTCAAAATACTGAGAGATGTACGAATATAAGGAAAAAACTTGCGAAAATTGCCATCAAAAAGGGGAATTTTTTTTGAAATGTTGAGTTAAGGCTCCGTTTCGACTCCAATATATTCATTTACCCATGATATCTCTTGTGGAAAAATATCGAGCGAGTTGAACACGAGGGTAATACATTTCGGAGATATTAGTGAAATCTCCAATTCACCAAAGGGGTACCCCTTTCAGAAATCTTCAATTTCTCTAATATGAATTCGAGCAATATTCAGATAGCGAATACTAAGGAATATGCGAGGGTCAAGGGAACAAAAGTTGTAGCCCTATGTCTTAGGGTTCTATGTATAAAATTTCGTAAAAATCCGAGGTGTGCAGAGGGTGATACAGTCAAAATACTGAGAGATGTACGAATATAAGGAAAAAACTTGCGAAAATTGCCATCAAAAAGGGGAATTTTTTTTGAAATGTTGAGTTAAGGCTCCGTTTCGACTCCAATATATTCATTTACCCATGATATCTCTTGGGGAAAAATATCGAGCGAGTTGAACATGAGGGTAATACATTTCGGAGAAATTAGTGAAATCTCCAATTCACCAAAGGCATACCCCTTTCAGAAATCTTCGATTTCTCTAATATGAATTCGAGCAAGGTTTAGATAGTGAATACTAAGGAATATGCGAGGGTCACCGAAAGAAAATTTTTAGCCCTACGTCTTAGGGTTCTATGTATAAAATTTCATACAAATCCGAGGTGTGCAGAGGGTGATTTAGTCAAAATACTGAGAGATGTACGAATATAAGGAAAAAACTTGCGAAAATTGCCATCAAAAAGGGGAATTTTTTTTGAAATGTTGAGTTAAGGCTCCGTTTCGACTCCAATATATTCATTTACCCATGAGATCTCTTGGGGTAAAATATCGAGCGAGTTGAACAGGAGGGTAATACATTTCGGAGAAATTAGTGAAATCTCCAATTCACCAAAGGGGTACCCCTTTCAGAAATCTTCGATTTCTCTAATATGAATTCGAGCAATGTTTAGATAGTGAATACTAAGGAATATGCGAGGGTCATCGATAGAAAATTTTTAGCCCTACGTCTTAGGGTTCTATGTATAAAATTTCATACACATCCGAGTTGTGCAGAGGGTGATACAGTCAAAATACTGAGAGATGTACGAATATAAGGAAAAAACTTGCGAAAATTGCCATCAAAAAGGGGAATTTTTTTTGAAATGTTGAGTTAAGGCTCCGTTTCGTCTCCAATATATTCATTTACCCATGATATCTCTTGTGGAAAAATATCGAGCGAGTTGAACACGAGGGTAATACATTTCGGAGATATTAGTGAAATCTCCAATTCACCAAAGGGGTACCCCTTTCAGAAATCTTCAATTTCTCTAATATGAATTCGAGCAATATTCAGATAGCGAATACTAAGGAATATGCGAGGGTCAAGGGAACAAAAGTTGTAGCCCTATGTCTTAGGGTTCTATGTATAAAATTTCGTAAAAATCCGAGGTGTGCAGAGGGTGATACAGTCAAAATACTGAGAGATGTACGAATATAAGGAAAAAACTTGCGAAAATTGCCATCAAAAAGGGGAATTTTTTTTGAAATGTTGAGTTAAGGCTCCGTTTCGACTCCAATATATTCATTTACCCATGATATCTCTTGGGGAAAAATATCGAGCGAGTTGAACATGAGGGTAATACATTTCGGAGAAATTAGTGAAATCTCCAATTCACCAAAGGCATACCACTTTCAGAAATCTTCGATTTCTCTAATATGAATTCGAGCAAGGTTTAGATAGTGAATACTAAGGAATATGCGAGGGTCACCGAAAGAAAATTTTTAGCCCTACGTCTTAGGGTTCTATGTATAAAATTTCATACAAATCCGAGGTGTGCAGAGGGTGATTTAGTCAAAATACTGAGAGATGTACGAATATAAGGAAAAAACTTGCGAAAATTGCCATCAAAAAGGGGAATTTTTTTTGAAATGTTGAGTTAAGGCTCCGTTTCGACTCCAATATATTCATTTACCCATGAGATCTCTTGGGGTAAAATATCGAGCGAGTTGAACAGGAGGGTAATACATTTCGGAGAAATTAGTGAAATCTCCAATTCACCAAAGGGGTACCCCTTTCAGAAATCTTCGATTTCTCTAATATGAATTCGAGCAATGTTTAGATAGTGAATACTAAGGAATATGCGAGGGTCATCGAAAGAAAATTTTTAGCCCTACGTCTTAGGGTTCTATGTATAAAATTTCATACACATCCGAGTTGTGCAGAGGGTGATACAGTCAAAATACTGAGAGATGTACGAATATAAGGAAAAAACTTGCGAAAATTGCCATCAAAAAGGGGAATTTTTTTTGAAATGTTGAGTTAAGGCTCCGTTTCGACTCCAATATATTCATTTACCCATGAGATCTCTTGGGGTAAAATATCGAGCGAGTTGAACAGGAGGGTAATACATTTCGGAGAAATTAGTGAAATCTCCAATTCACCAAAGGGGTACCCCTTTCAGAAATCTTCGATTTCTCTAATATGAATTCGAGCAATGTTTAGATAGTGAATACTAAGGAATATGCGAGGGTCATCGAAAGAAAATTTTTAGCCCTACGTCTTAGGGTTCTATGTATAAAATTTCATACACATCCGAGTTGTGCAGAGGGTGATACAGTCAAAATACTGAGAGATGTACGAATATAAGGAAAAAACTTGCGAAAATTGCCATCAAAAAGGGGAATTTTTTTTGAAATGTTGAGTTAAGGCTCCGTTTCGACTCCAATATATTCATTTACCCATGATATCTCTTGGGGAAAAATATCGAGCGAGTTGAACACGAGGGTAATACATTTCGGAGATATTAGTGAAATCTCCAATTCACCAAAGGGGTACCCCTTTCAGAAATCTTCGATTTCTCTAATATGAATTCGAGCAATGTTTAGATAGTGAATACTAAGGAATATGCGAGGGTCATCGATAGAAAATTTTTAGCCCTACGTCTTAGGGTTCTATGTATAAAATTTCATACACATCCGAGTTGTGCAGAGGGTGATACAGTCAAAATACTGAGAGATGTACGAATACAAGGAAAAAACTTGCGAAAATTGCCATCAAAAAGGGGAATTTTTTTTGAAATGTTGAGTTAAGGCTCCGTTTCGACTCCAATATATTCATTTACCCATGATATCTCTTGTGGAAAAATATCGAGCGAGTTGAACACGAGGGTAATACATTTCGGAGATATTAGTGAAATCTCCAATTCACCAAAGGGGTACCCCTTTCAGAAATCTTCAATTTCTCTAATATGAATTCGAGCAATATTCAGATAGCGAATACTAAGGAATATGCGAGGGTCAAGGGAACAAAAGTTGTAGCCCTATGTCTTAGGGTTCTATGTATAAAATTTCGTAAAAATCCGAGGTGTGCAGAGGGTGATACAGTCAAAATACTGAGAGATGTACGAATATAAGGAAAAAACTTGCGAAAATTGCCATCAAAAAGGGGAATTTTTTTTGAAATGTTGAGTTAAGGCTCCGTTTCGACTCCAATATATTCATTTACCCATGAGATCTCTTGGGGTAAAATATCGAGCGAGTTGAACAGGAGGGTAATACATTTCGGAGAAATTAGTGAAATCTCCAATTCACCAAAGGGGTACCCCTTTCAGAAATCTTCGATTTCTCTAATATGAATTCGAGCAATGTTTAGATAGTGAATACTAAGGAATATGCGAGGGTCATCGAAAGAAAATTTTTAGCCCTACGTCTTAGGGTTCTATGTATAAAATTTCATACACATCCGAGTTGTGCAGAGGGTGATACAGTCAAAATACTGAGAGATGTACGAATATAAGGAAAAAACTTGCGAAAATTGCCATCAAAAAGGGGAATTTTTTTTGAAATGTTGAGTTAAGGCTCCGTTTCGACTCCAATATATTCATTTACCCATGATATCTCTTGTGGAAAAATATCGAGCGAGTTGAACACGAGGGTAATACATTTCGGAGATATTAGTGAAATCTCCAATTCACCAAAGGGGTACCCCTTTCAGAAATCTTCAATTTCTCTAATATGAATTCGAGCAATATTCAGATAGCGAATACTAAGGAATATGCGAGGGTCAAGGGAACAAAAGTTGTAGCCCTATGTCTTAGGGTTCTATGTATAAAATTTCGTAAAAATCCGAGGTGTGCAGAGGGTGATACAGTCAAAATACTGAGAGATGTACGAATATAAGGAAAAAACTTGCGAAAATTGCCATCAAAAAGGGGAATTTTTTTTGAAATGTTGAGTTAAGGCTCCGTTTCGACACCAATATATTCATTTACCCATGATATCTCTTGGGGAAAAATATCGAGCGAGTTGAACATGAGGGTAATACATTTCGGAGAAATTAGTGAAATCTCCAATTCACCAAAGGCATACCCCTTTCAGAAATCTTCGATTTCTCTAATATGAATTCGAGCAAGGTTTAGATAGTGAATACTAAGGAATATGCGAGGGTCACCGAAAGAAAATTTTTAGCCCTACGTCTTAGGGTTCTATGTATAAAATTTCATACAAATCCGAGGTGTGCAGAGGGTGATTTAGTCAAAATACTGAGAGATGTACGAATATAAGGAAAAAACTTGCGAAAATTGCCATCAAAAAGGGGAATTTTTTTTGAAATGTTGAGTTAAGGCTCCGTTTCGACTCCAATATATTCATTTACCCATGAGATCTCTTGGGGTAAAATATCGAGCGAGTTGAACAGGAGGGTAATACATTTCGGAGAAATTAGTGAAATCTCCAATTCACCAAAGGGGTACCCCTTTCAGAAATCTTCGATTTCTCTAATATGAATTCGAGCAATGTTTAGATAGTGAATACTAAGGAATATGCGAGGGTCATCGATAGAAAATTTTTAGCCCTACGTCTTAGGGTTCTATGTATAAAATTTCATACACATCCGAGTTGTGCAGAGGGTGATACAGTCAAAATACTGAGAGATGTACGAATATAAGGAAAAAACTTGCGAAAATTGCCATCAAAAAGGGGAATTTTTTTTGAAATGTTGAGTTAAGGCTCCGTTTCGACTCCAATATATTCATTTACCCATGATATCTCTTGTGGAAAAATATCGAGCGAGTTGAACACGAGGGTAATACATTTCGGAGAAATTAGTGAAATCTCCAATTCACCAAAGGGGTACCCCTTTCAGAAATCTTCGATTTCTCTAATATGAATTCGAGCAATGTTTAGATAGTGAATACTAAGGAATATGCGAGGGTCATCGATAGAAAATTTTTAGCCCTACGTCTTAGGGTTCTATGTATAAAATTTCATACACATCCGAGTTGTGCAGAGGGTGATACAGTCAAAATACTGAGAGATGTACGAATATAAGGAAAAAACTTGCGAAAATTGCCATCAAAAAGGGGAATTTTTTTTGAAATGTTGAGTTAAGGCTCCGTTTCGACTCCAATATATTCATTTACCCATGATATCTCTTGTGGAAAAATATCGAGCGAGTTGAACACGAGGGTAATACATTTCGGAGATATTAGTGAAATCTCCAATTCACCAAAGGGGTACCCCTTTCAGAAATCTTCAATTTCTCTAATATGAATTCGAGCAATATTCAGATAGCGAATACTAAGGAATATGCGAGGGTCAAGGGAACAAAAGTTGTAGCCCTATGTCTTAGGGTTCTATGTATAAAATTTCGTAAAAATCCGAGGTGTGCAGAGGGTGATACAGTCAAAATACTGAGAGATGTACGAATATAAGGAAAAAACTTGCGAAAATTGCCATCAAAAAGGGGAATTTTTTTTGAAATGTTGAGTTAAGGCTCCGTTTCGACTCCAATATATTCATTTACCCATGAGATCTCTTGGGGTAAAATATCGAGCGAGTTGAACAGGAGGGTAATACATTTCGGAGAAATTAGTGAAATCTCCAATTCACCAAAGGGGTACCCCTTTCAGAAATCTTCGATTTCTCTAATATGAATTCGAGCAATGTTTAGATAGTGAATACTAAGGAATATGCGAGGGTCATCGAAAGAAAATTTTTAGCCCTACGTCTTAGGGTTCTATGTATAAAATTTCATACACATCCGAGTTGTGCAGAGGGTGATACAGTCAAAATACTGAGAGATGTACGAATATAAGGAAAAAACTTGCGAAAATTGCCATCAAAAAGGGGAATTTTTTTTGAAATGTTGAGTTAAGGCTCCGTTTCGACTCCAATATATTCATTTACCCATGATATCTCTTGTGGAAAAATATCGAGCGAGTTGAACACGAGGGTAATACATTTCGGAGATATTAGTGAAATCTCCAATTCACCAAAGGGGTACCCCTTTCAGAAATCTTCAATTTCTCTAATATGAATTCGAGCAATATTCAGATAGCGAATACTAAGGAATATGCGAGGGTCAAGGGAACAAAAGTTGTAGCCCTATGTCTTAGGGTTCTATGTATAAAATTTCGTAAAAATCCGAGGTGTGCAGAGGGTGATACAGTCAAAATACTGAGAGATGTACGAATATAAGGAAAAAACTTGCGAAAATTGCCATCAAAAAGGGGAATTTTTTTTGAAATGTTGAGTTAAGGCTCCGTTTCGACTCCAATATATTCATTTACCCATGATATCTCTTGGGGAAAAATATCGAGCGAGTTGAACATGAGGGTAATACATTTCGGAGAAATTAGTGAAATCTCCAATTCACCAAAGGCATACCCCTTTCAGAAATCTTCGATTTCTCTAATATGAATTCGAGCAAGGTTTAGATAGTGAATACTAAGGAATATGCGAGGGTCACCGAAAGAAAATTTTTAGCCCTACGTCTTAGGGTTCTATGTATAAAATTTCATACAAATCCGAGGTGTGCAGAGGGTGATTTAGTCAAAATACTGAGAGATGTACGAATATAAGGAAAAAACTTGCGAAAATTGCCATCAAAAAGGGGAATTTTTTTTGAAATGTTGAGTTAAGGCTCCGTTTCGACTCCAATATATTCATTTACCCATGAGATCTCTTGGGGTAAAATATCGAGCGAGTTGAACAGGAGGGTAATACATTTCGGAGAAATTAGTGAAATCTCCAATTCACCAAAGGGGTACCCCTTTCAGAAATCTTCGATTTCTCTAATATGAATTCGAGCAATGTTTAGATAGTGAATACTAAGGAATATGTGAGGGTCATCGATAGAAAATTTTTAGCCCTACGTCTTAGGGTTCTATGTATAAAATTTCATACACATCCGAGTTGTGCAGAGGGTGATACAGTCAAAATACTGAGAGATGTACGAATATAAGGAAAAAACTTGCGAAAATTGCCATCAAAAAGGGGAATTTTTTTTGAAATGTTGAGTTAAGGCTCCGTTTCGACTCCAATATATTCATTTACCCATGATATCTCTTGTGGAAAAATATCGAGCGAGTTGAACACGAGGGTAATACATTTCGGAGATATTAGTGAAATCTCCAATTCACCAAAGGGGTACCCCTTTCAGAAATCTTCAATTTCTCTAATATGAATTCGAGCAATATTCAGATAGCGAATACTAAGGAATATGCGAGGGTCAAGGGAACAAAAGTTGTAGCCCTATGTCTTAGGGTTCTATGTATAAAATTTCGTAAAAATCCGAGGTGTGCAGAGGGTGATACAGTCAAAATACTGAGAGATGTACGAATATAAGGAAAAAACTTGCGAAAATTGCCATCAAAAAGGGGAATTTTTTTTGAAATGTTGAGTTAAGGCTCCGTTTCGACTCCAATATATTCATTTACCCATGATATCTCTTGGGGAAAAATATCGAGCGAGTTGAACATGAGGGTAATACATTTCGGAGAAATTAGTGAAATCTCCAATTCACCAAAGGCATACCCCTTTCAGAAATCTTCGATTTCTCTAATATGAATTCGAGCAAGGTTTAGATAGTGAATACTAAGGAATATGCGAGGGTCACCGAAAGAAAATTTTTAGCCCTACGTCTTAGGGTTCTATGTATAAAATTTCATACAAATCCGAGGTGTGCAGAGGGTGATTTAGTCAAAATACTGAGAGATGTACGAATATAAGGAAAAAACTTGCGAAAATTGCCATCAAAAAGGGGAATTTTTTTTGAAATGTTGAGTTAAGGCTCCGTTTCGACTCCAATATATTCATTTACCCATGAGATCTCTTGGGGTAAAATATCGAGCGAGTTGAACAGGAGGGTAATACATTTCGGAGAAATTAGTGAAATCTCCAATTCACCAAAGGGGTACCCCTTTCAGAAATCTTCGATTTCTCTAATATGAATTCGAGCAATGTTTAGATAGTGAATACTAAGGAATATGCGAGGGTCATCGAAAGAAAATTTTTAGCCCTACGTCTTAGGGTTCTATGTATAAAATTTCATACACATCCAAGTTGTGCAGAGGGTGATACAGTCAAAATACTGAGAGATGTACGAATATAAGGAAAAAACTTGCGAAAATTGCCATCAAAAAGGGGAATTTTTTTTGAAATGTTGAGTTAAGGCTCCGTTTCGACTCCAATATATTCATTTACCCATGATATCTCTTGGGGAAAAATATCGAGCGAGTTGAACACGAGGGTAATACATTTCGGAGATATTAGTGAAATCTCCAATTCACCAAAGGGGTACCCCTTTCAGAAATCTTCGATTTCTCTAATATGAATTCGAGCAATGTTTAGATAGTGAATACTAAGGAATATGCGAGGGTCATCGATAGAAAATTTTTAGCCCTACGTCTTAGGGTTCTATGTATAAAATTTCATACACATCCGAGTTGTGCAGAGGGTGATACAGTCAAAATACTGAGAGATGTACGAATACAAGGAAAAAACTTGCGAAAATTGCCATCAAAAAGGGGAATTTTTTTTGAAATGTTGAGTTAAGGCTCCGTTTCGACTCCAATATATTCATTTACCCATGATATCTCTTGTGGAAAAATATCGAGCGAGTTGAACACGAGGGTAATACATTTCGGAGATATTAGTGAAATCTCCAATTCACCAAAGGGGTACCCCTTTCAGAAATCTTCAATTTCTCTAATATGAATTCGAGCAATATTCAGATAGCGAATACTAAGGAATATGCGAGGGTCAAGGGAACAAAAGTTGTAGCCCTATGTCTTAGGGTTCTATGTATAAAATTTCGTAAAAATCCGAGGTGTGCAGAGGGTGATACAGTCAAAATACTGAGAGATGTACGAATATAAGGAAAAAACTTGCGAAAATTGCCATCAAAAAGGGGAATTTTTTTTGAAATGTTGAGTTAAGGCTCCGTTTCGACTCCAATATATTCATTTACCCATGAGATCTCTTGGGTTAAAATATCGAGCGAGTTGAACAGGAGGGTAATACATTTCGGAGAAATTAGTGAAATCTCCAATTCACCAAAGGGGTACCCCTTTCAGAAATCTTCGATTTCTCTAATATGAATTCGAGCAATGTTTAGATAGTGAATACTAAGGAATATGCGAGGGTCATCGAAAGAAAATTTTTAGCCCTACGTCTTAGGGTTCGATGTATAAAATTTCATACAAATCCGAGGTGTGCAGAGGGTGATACAGTCAAAATACTGAGAGATGTACGAATATAAGGAAAAAACTTGCGAAAATTGCCATCAAAAAGGGGAATTTTTTTTGAAATGTTGAGTTAAGGCTCCGTTTCGACTCCAATATATTCATTTACCCATGAGATCTCTTGGGGTAAAATATCGAGCGAGTTGAACAGGAGGGTAATACATTTCGGAGAAATTAGTGAAATCTCCAATTCACCAAAGGGGTACCCCTTTCAGAAATCTTCGATTTCTCTAATATGAATTCGAGCAATGTTTAGATAGTGAATACTAAGGAATATGCGAGGGTCATCGAAAGAAAATTTTTAGCCCTACGTCTTAGGGTTCGATGTATAAAATTTCATACAAATCCGAGGTGTGCAGAGGGTGATACAGTCAAAATACTGAGAGATGTACGAATATAAGGAAAAAACTTGCGAAAATTGCCATCAAAAAGGGGAATTTTTTTTGAAATGTTGAGTTAAGGCTCCGTTTCGACTCCAATATATTCATTTACCCATGAGATCTCTTGGGGTAAAATATCGAGCGAGTTGAATAGGAGGGTAATACATTTCGGAGAAATTAGTGAAATCTCCAATTCACCAAAGGGGTACCCCTTTAAGAAATCTTCGATTTCTCTAATATGAATTCGAGCAATGTTTAGATAGTGAATACTAAGGAATATGCGAGGGTCATCGAAAGAAAATTTTTAGCCCTACGTCTTAGGGTTCGATGTATAAAATTTCATACAAATCCGAGGTGTGCAGAGGGTGATACAGTCAAAATACTGAGAGATGTACGAATATCAGGAAAAAACTTGCGAAAATTGCCATCAAAAAGGGGAATTTTTTTTGAAATGTTGAGTTAAGGCTCCGTTTCGACTCCAATATATTCATTTACCCATGAGATCTCTTGGGGTAAAATATCGAGCGAGTTGAACAGGAGGGTAATACATTTCGGAGAAATTAGTGAAATCTCCAATTCACCAAAGGGGTACCCCTTTCAGAAATCTTCGATTTCTCTAATATGAATTCGAGCAATGTTTAGATAGTGAATACTAAGGAATATGCGAGGGTCATCGAAAGAAAATTTTTAGCCCTACGTCTTAGGGTTCTATGTATAAAATTTCATACACATCCGAGTTGTACAGAGGGTGATACAGTCAAAATACTGAGAGATGTACGAATATAAGGAAAAAACTTGCGAAAATTGCCATCAAAAAGGGGAATTTTTTTTGAAATGTTGAGTTAAGGCTCCGTTTCGACTCCAATATATTCATTTACCCATGAGATCTCTTGGGGTAAAATATCGAGCGAGTTGAACAGGAGGGTAATACATTTCGGAGAAATTAGTGAAATCTCCAATTCACCAAAGGGGTACCCCTTTAAGAAATCTTCGATTTCTCTAATATGAATTCGAGCAATGTTTAGATAGTGAATACTAAGGAATATGCGAGGGTCATCGAAAGAAAATTTTTAGCCCTACGTCTTAGGGTTCGATGTATAAAATTTCATACAAATCCGAGGTGTGCAGAGGGTGATACAGTCAAAATACTGAGAGATGTACGAATATCAGGAAAAAACTTGCGAAAATTGCCATCAAAAAGGGGAATTTTTTTTGAAATGTTGAGTTAAGGCTCCGTTTCGACTCCAATATATTCATTTACCCATGAGATCTCTTGGGGTAAAATATCGAGCGAGTTGAACAGGAGGGTAATACATTTCGGAGAAATTAGTGAAATCTCCAATTCACCAAAGGGGTACCCCTTTCAGAAATCTTCGATTTCTCTAATATGAATTCGAGCAATGTTTAGATAGTGAATACTAAGGAATATGCGAGGGTCATCGAAAGAAAATTTTTAGCCCTACGTCTTAGGGTTCTATGTATAAAATTTCATACACATCCGAGTTGTACAGAGGGTGATACAGTCAAAATACTGAGAGATGTACGAATATAAGGAAAAAACTTGCGAAAATTGCCATCAAAAAGGGGAATTTTTTTTGAAATGTTGAGTTAAGGCTCCGTTTCGACTCCAATATATTCATTTACCCATGATATCTCTTGGGGAAAAATATCGAGCGAGTTGAACACGAGGGTAATACATTTCGGAGATATTAGTGAAATCTCCAATTCACCAAAGGGGTACCCCTTTCAGAAATCTTCGATTTCTCTAATATGAATTCGAGCAATGTTTAGATAGTGAATACTAAGGAATATGCGAGGGTCATCGAAAGAAAATTTTTAGCCCTACGTCTTAGGGTTCTATGTATAAAATTTCATACACATCCGAGTTGTGCAGAGGGTGATACAGTCAAAATACTGAGAGATGTACGAATATAAGGAAAAAACTTGCGAAAATTGCCATCAAAAAGGGGAATTTTTTTTGAAATGTTGAGTTAAGGCTCCGTTTCGACTCCAATATATTCATTTACCCATGATATCTCTTGGGGAAAAATATCGAGCGAGTTGAACAGGAGGGTAATACATTTCGGAGAAATTAGTGAAATCTCCAATTCACCAAAGGGGTACCCCTTTCAGAAATCTTCGATTTCTCTAATATGAATTCGAGCAATGTTTAGATAGTGAATACTAAGGAATATGTGAGGGTCATCGATAGAAAATTTTTAGCCCTACGTCTTAGGGTTCTATGTATAAAATTTCATACACATCCGAGTTGTGCAGAGGGTGATACAGTCAAAATACTGAGAGATGTACGAATATAAGGAAAAAACTTGCGAAAATTGCCATCAAAAAGGGGAATTTTTTTTGAAATGTTGAGTTAAGGCTCCGTTTCGACTCCAATATATTCATTTACCCATGATATCTCTTGTGGAAAAATATCGAGCGAGTTGAACACGAGGGTAATACATTTCGGAGATATTAGTGAAATCTCCAATTCACCAAAGGGGTACCCCTTTCAGAAATCTTCAATTTCTCTAATATGAATTCGAGCAATATTCAGATAGCGAATACTAAGGAATATGCGAGGGTCAAGGGAACAAAAGTTGTAGCCCTATGTCTTAGGGTTCTATGTATAAAATTTCGTAAAAATCCGAGGTGTGCAGAGGGTGATACAGTCAAAATACTGAGAGATGTACGAATATAAGGAAAAAACTTGCGAAAATTGCCATCAAAAAGGGGAATTTTTTTTGAAATGTTGAGTTAAGGCTCCGTTTCGACTCCAATATATTCATTTACCCATGATATCTCTTGGGGAAAAATATCGAGCGAGTTGAACATGAGGGTAATACATTTCGGAGAAATTAGTGAAATCTCCAATTCACCAAAGGCATACCCCTTTCAGAAATCTTCGATTTCTCTAATATGAATTCGAGCAAGGTTTAGATAGTGAATACTAAGGAATATGCGAGGGTCACCGAAAGAAAATTTTTAGCCCTACGTCTTAGGGTTCTATGTATAAAATTTCATACAAATCCGAGGTGTGCAGAGGGTGATTTAGTCAAAATACTGAGAGATGTACGAATATAAGGAAAAAACTTGCGAAAATTGCCATCAAAAAGGGGAATTTTTTTTGAAATGTTGAGTTAAGGCTCCGTTTCGACTCCAATATATTCATTTACCCATGAGATCTCTTGGGGTAAAATATCGAGCGAGTTGAACAGGAGGGTAATACATTTCGGAGAAATTAGTGAAATCTCCAATTCACCAAAGGGGTACCCCTTTCAGAAATCTTCGATTTCTCTAATATGAATTCGAGCAATGTTTAGATAGTGAATACTAAGGAATATGCGAGGGTCATCGAAAGAAAATTTTTAGCCCTACGTCTTAGGGTTCTATGTATAAAATTTCATACACATCCAAGTTGTGCAGAGGGTGATACAGTCAAAATACTGAGAGATGTACGAATATAAGGAAAAAACTTGCGAAAATTGCCATCAAAAAGGGGAATTTTTTTTGAAATGTTGAGTTAAGGCTCCGTTTCGACTCCAATATATTCATTTACCCATGATATCTCTTGGGGAAAAATATCGAGCGAGTTGAACACGAGGGTAATACATTTCGGAGATATTAGTGAAATCTCCAATTCACCAAAGGGGTACCCCTTTCAGAAATCTTCGATTTCTCTAATATGAATTCGAGCAATGTTTAGATAGTGAATACTAAGGAATATGCGAGGGTCATCGATAGAAAATTTTTAGCCCTACGTCTTAGGGTTCTATGTATAAAATTTCATACACATCCGAGTTGTGCAGAGGGTGATACAGTCAAAATACTGAGAGATGTACGAATACAAGGAAAAAACTTGCGAAAATTGCCATCAAAAAGGGGAATTTTTTTTGAAATGTTGAGTTAAGGCTCCGTTTCGACTCCAATATATTCATTTACCCATGATATCTCTTGTGGAAAAATATCGAGCGAGTTGAACACGAGGGTAATACATTTCGGAGATATTAGTGAAATCTCCAATTCACCAAAGGGGTACCCCTTTCAGAAATCTTCAATTTCTCTAATATGAATTCGAGCAATATTCAGATAGCGAATACTAAGGAATATGCGAGGGTCAAGGGAACAAAAGTTGTAGCCCTATGTCTTAGGGTTCTATGTATAAAATTTCGTAAAAATCCGAGGTGTGCAGAGGGTGATACAGTCAAAATACTGAGAGATGTACGAATATAAGGAAAAAACTTGCGAAAATTGCCATCAAAAAGGGGAATTTTTTTTGAAATGTTGAGTTAAGGCTCCGTTTCGACTCCAATATATTCATTTACCCATGAGATCTCTTGGGGTAAAATATCGAGCGAGTTGAACAGGAGGGTAATACATTTCGGAGAAATTAGTGAAATCTCCAATTCACCAAAGGGGTACCCCTTTCAGAAATCTTCGATTTCTCTAATATGAATTCGAGCAATGTTTAGATAGTGAATACTAAGGAATATGCGAGGGTCATCGAAAGAAAATTTTTAGCCCTACGTCTTAGGGTTCGATGTATAAAATTTCATACAAATCCGAGGTGTGCAGAGGGTGATACAGTCAAAATACTGAGAGATGTACGAATATAAGGAAAAAACTTGCGAAAATTGCCATCAAAAAGGGGAATTTTTTTTGAAATGTTGAGTTAAGGCTCCGTTTCGACTCCAATATATTCATTTACCCATGAGATCTCTTGGGGTAAAATATCGAGCGAGTTGAACAGGAGGGTAATACATTTCGGAGAAATTAGTGAAATCTCCAATTCACCAAAGGGGTACCCCTTTCAGAAATCTTCGATTTCTCTAATATGAATTCGAGCAATGTTTAGATAGTGAATACTAAGGAATATGCGAGGGTCATCGAAAGAAAATTTTTAGCCCTACGTCTTAGGGTTCGATGTATAAAATTTCATACAAATCCGAGGTGTGCAGAGGGTGATACAGTCAAAATACTGAGAGATGTACGAATATAAGGAAAAAACTTGCGAAAATTGCCATCAAAAAGGGGAATTTTTTTTGAAATGTTGAGTTAAGGCTCCGTTTCGACTCCAATATATTCATTTACCCATGAGATCTCTTGGGGTAAAATATCGAGCGAGTTGAACAGGAGGGTAATACATTTCGGAGAAATTAGTGAAATCTCCAATTCACCAAAGGGGTACCCCTTTAAGAAATCTTCGATTTCTCTAATATGAATTCGAGCAATGTTTAGATAGTGAATACTAAGGAATATGCGAGGGTCATCGAAAGAAAATTTTTAGCCCTACGTCTTAGGGTTCGATGTATAAAATTTCATACAAATCCGAGGTGTGCAGAGGGTGATACAGTCAAAATACTGAGAGATGTACGAATATCAGGAAAAAACTTGCGAAAATTGCCATCAAAAAGGGGAATTTTTTTTGAAATGTTGAGTTAAGGCTCCGTTTCGACTCCAATATATTCATTTACCCATGAGATCTCTTGGGGTAAAATATCGAGCGAGTTGAACAGGAGGGTAATACATTTCGGAGAAATTAGTGAAATCTCCAATTCACCAAAGGGGTACCCCTTTCAGAAATCTTCGATTTCTCTAATATGAATTCGAGCAATGTTTAGATAGTGAATACTAAGGAATATGCGAGGGTCATCGAAAGAAAATTTTTAGCCCTACGTCTTAGGGTTCTATGTATAAAATTTCATACACATCCGAGTTGTACAGAGGGTGATACAGTCAAAATACTGAGAGATGTACGAATATAAGGAAAAAACTTGCGAAAATTGCCATCAAAAAGGGGAATTTTTTTTGAAATGTTGAGTTAAGGCTCCGTTTCGACTCCAATATATTCATTTACCCATGATATCTCTTGGGGAAAAATATCGAGCGAGTTGAACACGAGGGTAATACATTTCGGAGAAATTAGTGAAATCTCCAATTCACCAAAGGGGTACCCCTTTCAGAAATCTTCGATTTCTCTAATATGAATTCGAGCAATGTTTAGATAGTGAATACTAAGGAATATGCGAGGGTCATCGAAAGAAAATTTTTAGCCCTGCGTCTTAGGGTTCGATGTATAAAATTTCATACAAATCCGAGGTGTGCAGAGGGTGATACAGTCAAAATACTGAGAGATGTACGAATATAAGGAAAAAACTTGCGAAAATTGCCATCAAAAAGGGGAATTTTTTTTGAAATGTTGAGTTAAGGCTCCGTTTCGACTCCAATATATTCATTTACCCATGAGATCTCTTGGGGTAAAATATCGAGCGAGTTGAACAGGAGGGTAATACATTTCGGAGAAATTAGTGAAATCTCCAATTCACCAAAGGGGTACCCCTTTCAGAAATCTTCGATTTCTCTAATATGAATTCGAGCAATGTTTAGATAGTGAATACTAAGGAATATGCGAGGGTCATCGAAAGAAAATTTTTAGCCCTACGTCTTAGGGTTCGATGTATAAAATTTCATACAAATCCGAGGTGTGCAGAGGGTGATACAGTCAAAATACTGAGAGATGTACGAATATAAGGAAAAAACTTGCGAAAATTGCCATCAAAAAGGGGAATTTTTTTTGAAATGTTGAGTTAAGGCTCCGTTTCGACTCCAATATATTCATTTACCCATGAGATCTCTTGGGGTAAAATATCGAGCGAGTTGAACAGGAGGGTAATACATTTCGGAGAAATTAGTGAAATCTCCAATTCACCAAAGGGGTACCCCTTTAAGAAATCTTCGATTTCTCTAATATGAATTCGAGCAATGTTTAGATAGTGAATACTAAGGAATATGCGAGGGTCATCGAAAGAAAATTTTTAGCCCTACGTCTTAGGGTTCGATGTATAAAATTTCATACAAATCCGAGGTGTGCAGAGGGTGATACAGTCAAAATACTGAGAGATGTACGAATATCAGGAAAAAACTTGCGAAAATTGCCATCAAAAAGGGGAATTTTTTTTGAAATGTTGAGTTAAGGCTCCGTTTCGACTCCAATATATTCATTTACCCATGAGATCTCTTGGGGTAAAATATCGAGCGAGTTGAACAGGAGGGTAATACATTTCGGAGAAATTAGTGAAATCTCCAATTCACCAAAGGGGTACCCCTTTCAGAAATCTTCGATTTCTCTAATATGAATTCGAGCAATGTTTAGATAGTGAATACTAAGGAATATGCGAGGGTCATCGAAAGAAAATTTTTAGCCCTACGTCTTAGGGTTCTATGTATAAAATTTCATACACATCCGAGTTGTACAGAGGGTGATACAGTCAAAATACTGAGAGATGTACGAATATAAGGAAAAAACTTGCGAAAATTGCCATCAAAAAGGGGAATTTTTTTTGAAATGTTGAGTTAAGGCTCCGTTTCGACTCCAATATATTCATTTACCCATGATATCTCTTGGGGAAAAATATCGAGCGAGTTGAACACGAGGGTAATACATTTCGGAGATATTAGTGAAATCTCCAATTCACCAAAGGGGTACCCCTTTCAGAAATCTTCGATTTCTCTAATATGAATTCGAGAAATGTTTAGATAGTGAATACTAAGGAATATGCGAGGGTCATCGAAAGAAAATTTTTAGCCCTACGTCTTAGGGTTCTATGTATAAAATTTCATACACATCCGAGTTGTGCAGAGGGTGATACAGTCAAAATACTGAGAGATGTACGAATATAAGGAAAAAACTTGCGAAAATTGCCATCAAAAAGGGGAATTTTTTTTGAAATGTTGAGTTAAGGCTCCGTTTCGACTCCAATATATTCATTTACCCATGATATCTCTTGGGGAAAAATATCGAGCGAGTTGAACAGGAGGGTAATACATTTCGGAGAAATTAGTGAAATCTCCAATTCACCAAAGGGGTACCCCTTTAAGAAATCTTCGATTTCTCTAATATGAATTCGAGCAATGTTTAGATAGTGAATACTAAGGAATATGCGAGGGTCATCGAAAGAAAATTTTTAGCCCTACGTCTTAGGGTTCGATGTATAAAATTTCATACAAATCCGAGGTGTGCAGAGGGTGATACAGTCAAAATACTGAGAGATGTACGAATATCAGGAAAAAACTTGCGAAAATTGCCATCAAAAAGGGGAATTTTTTTTGAAATGTTGAGTTAAGGCTCCGTTTCGACTCCAATATATTCATTTACCCATGAGATCTCTTGGGGTAAAATATCGAGCGAGTTGAACAGGAGGGTAATACATTTCGGAGAAATTAGTGAAATCTCCAATTCACCAAAGGGGTACCCCTTTCAGAAATCTTCGATTTCTCTAATATGAATTCGAGCAATGTTTAGATAGTGAATACTAAGGAATATGCGAGGGTCATCGAAAGAAAATTTTTAGCCCTACGTCTTAGGGTTCTATGTATAAAATTTCATACACATCCGAGTTGTACAGAGGGTGATACAGTCAAAATACTGAGAGATGTACGAATATAAGGAAAAAACTTGCGAAAATTGCCATCAAAAAGGGGAATTTTTTTTGAAATGTTGAGTTAAGGCTCCGTTTCGACTCCAATATATTCATTTACCCATGATATCTCTTGGGGAAAAATATCGAGCGAGTTGAACACGAGGGTAATACATTTCGGAGATATTAGTGAAATCTCCAATTCACCAAAGGGGTACCCCTTTCAGAAATCTTCGATTTCTCTAATATGAATTCGAGCAATGTTTAGATAGTGAATACTAAGGAATATGCGAGGGTCATCGAAAGAAAATTTTTAGCCCTACGTCTTAGGGTTCTATGTATAAAATTTCATACACATCCGAGTTGTGCAGAGGGTGATACAGTCAAAATACTGAGAGATGTACGAATATAAGGAAAAAACTTGCGAAAATTGCCATCAAAAAGGGGAATTTTTTTTGAAATGTTGAGTTAAGGCTCCGTTTCGACTCCAATATATTCATTTACCCATGATATCTCTTGGGGAAAAATATCGAGCGAGTTGAACAGGAGGGTAATACATTTCGGAGAAATTAGTGAAATCTCCAATTCACCAAAGGGGTACCCCTTTAAGAAATCTTCGATTTCTCTAATATGAATTCGAGCAATGTTTAGATAGTGAATACTAAGGAATATGCGAGGGTCATCGAAAGAAAATTTTTAGCCCTACGTCTTAGGGTTCGATGTATAAAATTTCATACAAATCCGAGGTGTGCAGAGGGTGATACAGTCAAAATACTGAGAGATGTACGAATATCAGGAAAAAACTTGCGAAAATTGCCATCAAAAAGGGGAATTTTTTTTGAAATGTTGAGTTAAGGCTCCGTTTCGACTCCAATATATTCATTTACCCATGAGATCTCTTGGGGTAAAATATCGAGCGAGTTGAACAGGAGGGTAATACATTTCGGAGAAATTAGTGAAATCTCCAATTCACCAAAGGGGTACCCCTTTCAGAAATCTTCGATTTCTCTAATATGAATTCGAGCAATGTTTAGATAGTGAATACTAAGGAATATGCGAGGGTCATCGAAAGAAAATTTTTAGCCCTACGTCTTAGGGTTCTATGTATAAAATTTCATACACATCCGAGTTGTACAGAGGGTGATACAGTCAAAATACTGAGAGATGTACGAATATAAGGAAAAAACTTGCGAAAATTGCCATCAAAAAGGGGAATTTTTTTTGAAATGTTGAGTTAAGGCTCCGTTTCGACTCCAATATATTCATTTACCCATGATATCTCTTGGGGAAAAATATCGAGCGAGTTGAACACGAGGGTAATACATTTCGGAGATATTAGTGAAATCTCCAATTCACCAAAGGGGTACCCCTTTCAGAAATCTTCGATTTCTCTAATATGAATTCGAGCAATGTTTAGATAGTGAATACTAAGGAATATGCGAGGGTCATCGAAAGAAAATTTTTAGCCCTACGTCTTAGGGTTCTATGTATAAAATTTCATACACATCCGAGTTGTGCAGAGGGTGATACAGTCAAAATACTGAGAGATGTACGAATATAAGGAAAAAACTTGCGAAAATTGCCATCAAAAAGGGGAATTTTTTTTGAAATGTTGAGTTAAGGCTCCGTTTCGACTCCAATATATTCATTTACCCATGATATCTCTTGGGGAAAAATATCGAGCGAGTTGAACAGGAGGGTAATACATTTCGGAGAAATTAGTGAAATCTCCAATTCACCAAAGGGGTACCCCTTTAAGAAATCTTCGATTTCTCTAATATGAATTCGAGCAATGTTTAGATAGTGAATACTAAGGAATATGCGAGGGTCATCGAAAGAAAATTTTTAGCCCTACGTCTTAGGGTTCGATGTATAAAATTTCATACAAATCCGAGGTGTGCAGAGGGTGATACAGTCAAAATACTGAGAGATGTACGAATATCAGGAAAAAACTTGCGAAAATTGCCATCAAAAAGGGGAATTTTTTTTGAAATGTTGAGTTAAGGCTCCGTTTCGACTCCAATATATTCATTTACCCATGAGATCTCTTGGGGTAAAATATCGAGCGAGTTGAACAGGAGGGTAATACATTTCGGAGAAATTAGTGAAATCTCCAATTCACCAAAGGGGTACCCCTTTCAGAAATCTTCGATTTCTCTAATATGAATTCGAGCAATGTTTAGATAGTGAATACTAAGGAATATGCGAGGGTCATCGAAAGAAAATTTTTAGCCCTACGTCTTAGGGTTCTATGTATAAAATTTCATACACATCCGAGTTGTGCAGAGGGTGATACAGTCAAAATACTGAGAGATGTACGAATATAAGGAAAAAACTTGCGAAAATTGCCATCAAAAAGGGGAATTTTTTTTGAAATGTTGAGTTAAGGCTCCGTTTCGACTCCAATATATTCATTTACCCATGATATCTCTTGGGGAAAAATATCGAGCGAGTTGAACACGAGGGTAATACATTTCGGAGATATTAGTGAAATCTCCAATTCACCAAAGGGGTACCCCTTTCAGAAATCTTCGATTTCTCTAATATGAATTCGAGCAATGTTTAGATAGTGAATACTAAGGAATATGCGAGGGTCATCGAAAGAAAATTTTTAGCCCTACGTCTTAGGGTTCTATGTATAAAATTTCATACACATCCGAGTTGTGCAGAGGGTGATACAGTCAAAATACTGAGAGATGTACGAATATAAGGAAAAAACTTGCGAAAATTGCCATCAAAAAGGGGAATTTTTTTTGAAATGTTGAGTTAAGGCTCCGTTTCGACTCCAATATATTCATTTACCCATGATATCTCTTGTGGAAAAATATCGAGCGAGTTGAACACGAGGGTAATACATTTCGGAGATATTAGTGAAATCTCCAATTCACCAAAGGGGTACCCCTTTCAGAAATCTTAAATTTCTCTAATATGAATTCGAGCAATATTCAGATAGCGAATACTAAGGAATATGCGAGGGTCAAGGGAACAAAAGTTGTAGCCCTATGTCTTAGGGTTCTATGTATAAAATTTCGTAAAAATCCGAGGTGTGCAGAGGGTGATACAGTCAAAATACTGAGAGATGTACGAATATAAGGAAAAAACTTGCGAAAATTGCCATCAAAAAGGGGAATTTTTTTTGAAATGTTGAGTTAAGGCTCCGTTTCGACTCCAATATATTCATTTACCCATGAGATCTCTTGGGGTAAAATATCGAGCGAGTTGAACAGGAGGGTAATACATTTCGGAGAAATTAGTGAAATCTCCAATTCACCAAAGGGGTACCCCTTTCAGAAATCTTCGATTTCTCTAATATGAATTCGAGCAATGTTTAGATAGTGAATACTAAGGAATATGCGAGGGTCATCGAAAGAAAATTTTTAGCCCTACGTCTTAGGGTTCGATGTATAAAATTTCATACAAATCCGAGGTGTGCAGAGGGTGATACAGTCAAAATACTGAGAGATGTACGAATATAAGGAAAAAACTTGCGAAAATTGCCATCAAAAAGGGGAATTTTTTTTGAAATGTTGAGTTAAGGCTCCGTTTCGACTCCAATATATTCATTTACCCATGATATCTCTTGGGGAAAAATATCGAGCGAGTTGAACACGAGGGTAATACATTTCGGAGAAATTAGTGAAATCTCCAATTCACCAAAGGGGTACCCCTTTCAGAAATCTTCGATTTCTCTAATATGGATTCGAGCAATGTTTAGATAGCGAATACTAAGGAATATGCGAGGGTCATGGGAACAAAAGTTGTAGACCTATGTCTTAGGGTTTTATGTATAAAATTTCATACAAATCTGAGGTGTGCAGAGGGTGATACAGTCAAAATACTGAGAGATGTACGAATATAAGGAAAAAACTTGCGAAAATTGCCATCAAAAAGGGGATTTTTTTTTTGAAATGTTGAGTTAAGGCTCCGTTTTGACTCCAATATATTCATTTACCCATGAGATCTCTTGGGGAAAAATATCGAGCGAGTTGAACATGAGGGTAATACATTTCAGAGAAATTAGTGAAATCTCCAATTCACCAAAGGCATACCCCTTTCAGAAATCTTCGATTTCTCTAATATGAATTCGAGCAATGTTTAGATAGTGAATACTAAGGAATATGCGAGGGTCACCGAAAGAAAATTTTTAGCCCTACGTCTTAGGGTTCTATGTATAAAATTTCATACAAATCCGAGGTGTGCAGAGGGTGATATAGTCAAAATACTGAGAGATGTACGAATATAAGGAAAAAACTTGCGAAAATTGCCATCAAAAAGGGGAATTTTTTTTTAAATGTTGAGTTAAGGCTCCGTTTCGACTCCAATATATTCATTTACCCATGAGATCTCTTGGGGTAAAATATCGAGCGAGTTGAACAGGAGGGTAATACATTTCGGAGAAATTAGTGAAATCTCCAATTCACCAAAGGGGTACCCCTTTCAGAAATCTTCGATTTCTCTAATATGAATTCGAGCAATGTTTAGATAGTGAATACTAAGGAATATGCGAGGGTCATCGATAGAAAATTTTTAGCCCTACGTCTTAGGGTTCTTTGTATAAAATTTCATACACATCCGAGTTGTGCAGAGGGTGATACAGTCAAAATACTGAGAGATGTACGAATATAAGGAAAAAACTTGCGAAAATTGCCATCAAAAAGGGGAATTTTTTTTGAAATGTTGAGTTAAGGCTCCGTTTCGACTCCAATATATTCATTTACCCATGATATCTCTTGTGGAAAAATATCGAGCGAGTTGAACACGAGGGTAATACATTTCGGAGATATTAGTGAAATCTCCAATTCACCAAAGGGGTACCCCTTTCAGAAATCTTCAATTTCTCTAATATGAATTCGAGCAATATTCAGATAGCGAATACTAAGGAATATGCGAGGGTCAAGGGAACAAAAGTTGTAGCCCTATGTCTTAGGGTTCTATGTATAAAATTTCGTAAAAATCCGAGGTGTGCAGAGGGTGATACAGTCAAAATACTGAGAGATGTACGAATATAAGGAAAAAACTTGCGAAAATTGCCATCAAAAAGGGGAATTTTTTTTGAAATGTTGAGTTAAGGCTCCGTTTCGACTCCAATATATTCATTTACCCATGAGATCTGTTGGGGTAAAATATCGAGCGAGTTGAACAGGAGGGTAATACATTTCGGAGAAATTAGTGAAATCTCCAATTCACCAAAGGGGTACCCCTTTCAGAAATCTTCGATTTCTCTAATATGAATTCGAGCAATGTTTAGATAGTGAATACTAAGGAATATGCGAGGGTCATCGAAAGAAAATTTTTAGCCCTACATCTTAGGGTTCTATGTATAAAATTTCATACACATCCGAGTTGTGCAGAGGGTGATACAGTCAAAATACTGAGAGATGTACGAATATAAGGAAAAAACTTGCGAAAATTGCCATCAAAAAGGGGAATTTTTTTTGAAATGTTGAGTTAAGGCTCCGTTTCGACTCCAATATATTCATTTACCCATGATATCTCTTGGGGAAAAATATCGAGCGAGTTGAACACGAGGGTAATACATTTCGGAGATATTAGTGAAATCTCCAATTCACCAAAGGGGTACCCCTTTCAGAAATCTTCGATTTCTCTAATATGAATTCGAGCAATGTTTAGATAGTGAATACTAAGGAATATGCGAGGGTCCTCGAAAGAAAATTTTTAGCCCTACGTCTTAGGGTTCGATGTATAAAATTTCATACAAATCCGAGGTGTGCAGAGGGTGATACAGTCAAAATACTGAGAGATGTACGAATATAAGGAAAAAACTTGCGAAAATTGCCATCAAAAAGGGGAATTTTTTTTGAAATGTTGAGTTAAGGCTCCGTTTCGACTCCAATATATTCATTTACCCATGAGATCTCTTGGGGTAAAATATCGAGCGAGTTGAACAGGAGGGTAATACATTTCGGAGAAATTAGTGAAATCTCCAATTCACCAAAGGGGTACCCCTTTCAGAAATCTTCGATTTCTCTAATATGAATTCGAGCAATGTTTAGATAGTGAATACTAAGGAATATGCGAGGGTCATCGAAAGAAAATTTTTAGCCCTACGTCTTAGGGTTCGATGTATAAAATTTCATACAAATCCGAGGTGTGCAGAGGGTGATACAGTCAAAATACTGAGAGATGTACGAATATAAGGAAAAAACTTGCGAAAATTGCCATCAAAAAGGGGAATTTTTTTTGAAATGTTGAGTTAAGGCTCCGTTTCGACTCCAATATATTCATTTACCCATGATATCTCTTGGGGAAAAATATCGAGCGAGTTGAACACGAGGGTAATACATTTCGGAGAAATTAGTGAAATCTCCAATTCACCAAAGGGGTACCCCTTTCAGAAATCTTCGATTTCTCTAATATGAATTCGAGCAATGTTTAGATAGTGAATACTAAGGAATATGCGAGGGTCATCGAAAGAAAATTTTTAGCCCTACGTCTTAGGGTTCGATGTATAAAATTTCATACAAATCCGAGGTGTGCAGAGGGTGATACAGTCAAAATACTGAGAGATGTACGAATATAAGGAAAAAACTTGCGAAAATTGCCATCAAAAAGGGGAATTTTTTTTGAAATGTTGAGTTAAGGCTCCGTTTCGACTCCAATATATTCATTTACCCATGAGATCTCTTGGGGTAAAATATCGAGCGAGTTGAACAGGAGGGTAATACATTTCGGAGAAATTAGTGAAATCTCCAATTCACCAAAGGGGTACCCCTTTCAGAAATCTTCGATTTCTCTAATATGAATTCGAGCAATGTTTAGATAGTGAATAGTAAGGAATATGCGAGGGTCATCGAAAGAAAATTTTTAGCCCTACGTCTTAGGGTTCTATGTATAAAATTTCATACACATCCGAGTTGTGCAGAGGGTGATACAGTCAAAATACTGAGAGATGTACGAATATAAGGAAAAAACTTGCGAAAATTGCCATCAAAAAGGGGAATTTTTTTTGAAATGTTGAGTTAAGGCTCCGTTTCGACTCCAATATATTCATTTACCCATGATATCTCTTGGGGAAAAATATCGAGCGAGTTGAACACGTGGGTAATACATTTCGGAGATATTAGTGAAATCTCCAATTCACCAAAGGGGTACCCCTTTCAGAAATCTTCAATTTCTCTAATATGAATTCGAGCAATATTGAGAAAGCGAATACTAAGGAATATGCGAGGGTCAAGGGAACAAAAGTTGTAGCCCTATGTCTTAGGGTTCGAGGTATAAAATTTCGTAAAAATCCGAGGTGTGCAGAGGGTGATACAGTCAAAATACTGAGAGATGTACGAATATAAGGAAAAAACTTGCGAAAATTGCCATCAAAAAGGGGAATTTTTTTTGAAATGTTGAGTTAAGGCTCCTTTTCGACTCCAATATATTCATTTACCCATGAGATCTCTTGGGGTAAAATATCGAGCGAGTTGAACAGGAGGGTAATACATTTCGGAGAAATTAGTGAAATCTCCAATTCACCAAAGGGGTACCCCTTTCAGAAATCTTCGATTTCTCTAATATGAATTCGAGCAATGTTTAGATAGTGAATACTAAGGAATATGCGAGGGTCACCGAAAGAAAATTTTTAGCCCTACGTCTTAGGGTTCTATGTATAAAATTTCATACAAATCCGAGGTGTGCAGAGGGTGATACAGTCAAAATACTGAGAGATGTACGAATATAAGGAAAAAACTTGCGAAAATTGCCATCAAAAAGGGGAATTTTTTTTGAAATGTTGAGTTAAGGCTCCGTTTCGACTTCAATATATTCATTTACCCATGAGATCTCTTGGGGTAAAATATCGAGCGAGTTGAACAGGAGGGTAATACATTTCGGAGAAATTAGTGAAATCTCCAATTCACCAAAGGGGTACCCCTTTCAGAAATCTTCGATTTCTCTAATATGAATTCGAGCAATGTTTAGATAGTGAATACTAAGGAATATGCGAGGGTCATCGAAAGAAAATTTTTAGCCCTACGTCTTAGGGTTCTATGTATAAAATTTCATACACATCCGAGTTGTGCAGAGGGTGATACAGTCAAAATACTGAGAGATGTACGAATATAAGGAAAAAACTTGCGAAAATTGCCATCAAAAAGGGGAATTTTTTTTGAAATGTTGAGTTAAGGCTCCGTTTCGACTCCAATATATTCATTTACCCATGATATCTCTTGGGGAAAAATATCGAGCGAGTTGAACACGAGGGTAATACATTTCGGAGATATTAGTGAAATCTCCAATTCACCAAAGGGGTACCCTTTTCAGAAATCTTCAATTTCTCTAATATGAATTCGAGCAATATTTAGATAGCGAATACTAAGGAATATGCGAGGGTCAAGGGAAAAAAAGTTGTAGCCCTATGTCTTAGGGTTCTATGTATAAAATTTCGTAAAAATCCGAGGTGTGCAAAGGGTGATACAGTCAAAATACTGAGAGATGTACGAATATAAGGAAAAAACTTGCGAAAATTGCCATCAAAAAGGGGAATTTTTTTTGAAATGTTGAGTTAAGGCTCCGTTTCGACTCCAATATATTCATTTACCCATGAGATCTCTTGGGGTAAAATATCGAGCGAGTTGAACAGGAGGGTAATACATTTCGGAGAAATTAGTGAAATCTCCAATTCACCAAAGGGGTACCCCTTTCAGAAATCTTCGATTTCTCTAATATGAATTCGAGCAATGTTTAGATAGTGAATACTAAGGAATATGCGAGGGTCATCGAAAGAAAATTTTTAGCCCTACGTCTTAGGGTTCGATGTATAAAATTTCATACAAATCCGAGGTGTGCAGAGGGTGATACAGTCAAAATACTGAGAGATGTACGAATATAAGGAAAAAACTTGCGAAAATTGCCATCAAAAAGGGGAATTTTTTTTGAAATGTTGAGTTAAGGCTCCGTTTCGACTCCAATATATTCATTTACCCATGAGATCTCTTGGGGTAAAATATCGAGCGAGTTGAACAGGAGGGTAATACATTTCGGAGAAATTAGTGAAATCTCCAATTCACCAAAGGGGTACCCCTTTCAGAAATCTTCGATTTCTCTAATATGAATTCGAGCAATGTTTAGATAGTGAATACTAAGGAATATGCGAGGGTCATCGAAAGAAAATTTTTAGCCCTACGTCTTAGGGTTCTATGTATAAAATTTCATACAAATCCGAGGTGTGCAGAGGGTGATACAGTCAAAATACTGAGAGATGTACGAATATAAGGAAAAAACTTGGGAAAATTGCCATCAAAAAGGGGAATTTTTTTTGAAATGTTGAGTTAAGGCTCCGTTTCGACTCCAATATATTCATTTACCCATGATATCTCTTGTGGAAAAATATCGAGCGAGTTGAACACGAGGGTAATACATTTCGGAGATATTAGTGAAATCTCCAATTCACCAAAGGGGTACCCCTTTCAGAAATCTTCAATTTCTCTAATATGAATTCGAGCAATATTTAGACAGCGAATACTAAGGAATATGCGAGGGTCAAGGGAACAAAAGTTGTAGCCCTATGTCTTAGGGTTCTATGTATAAAATTTCGTAAAAATCCGAGGTGTGCAAAGGGTGATACAGTCAAAATACTGAGAGATGTACGAATATAAGGAAAAAACTTGCGAAAATTGCCATCAAAAAGGGGAATTTTTTTTGAAATGTTGAGTTAAGGCTCCGTTTCGACTCCAATATATTCATTTACCCATGAGATCTCTTGGGGTAAAATATCGAGCGAGTTGAACAGGAGGGTAATACATTTCGGAGAAATTAGTGAAATCTCCAATTCACCAAAGGGGTACCCCTTTAAGAAATCTTCGATTTCTCTAATATGAATTCGAGCAATGTTTAGATAGTGAATACTAAGGAATATGCGAGGGTCATCGAAAGAAAATTTTTAGCCCTACGTCTTAGGGTTCGATGTATAAAATTTCATACAAATCCGAGGTGTGCAGAGGGTGATACAGTCAAAATACTGAGAGATGTAAGAATATAAGGAAAAAACTTGCGAAAATTGCCATCAAAAAGGGGAATTTTTTTTGAAATGTTGAGTTAAGGCTCCGTTTCGACTCCAATATATTCATTTACCCATGAGATCTCTTGGGGTAAAATATCGAGCGAGTTGAACAGGAGGGTAATACATTTCGGAGAAATTAGTGAAATCTCCAATTCACCAAAGGGGTACCCCTTTCAGAAATCTTCGATTTCTCTAATATGAATTCGAGCAATGTTTAGATAGTGAATACTAAGGAATATGCGAGGGTCATCGAAAGAAAATTTTTAGCCCTACGTCTTAGGGTTCTATGTATAAAATTTCATACACATCCGAGTTGTGCAGAGGGTGATACAGTCAAAATACTGAGAGATGTACGAATATAAGGAAAAAACTTGCGAAAATTGCCATCAAAAAGGGGAATTTTTTTTGAAATGTTGAGTTAAGGCTCCGTTTTGACTCCAATATATTCATTTACCCATGATATCTCTTGGGGAAAAATATCGAGCGAGTTGAACACGAGGGTAATACATTTCGGAGATATTAGTGAAATCTCCAATTCACCAAAGGGGTACCCCTTTCAGAAATCTTCAATTTCTCTAATATGAATTCGAGCAATATTTAGATAGCGAATACTAAGGAATATGCGAGGGTCAAGGGAACAAAAGTTGTAGCCCTATGTCTTAGGGTTCTATGTATAAAATTTCGTAAAAATCCGAGGTGTGCAGAGGGTGATACAGTCAAAATACTGAGAGATGTACGAATATAAGGAAAAAACTTGCGAAAATTGCCATCAAAAAGGGGAATTTTTTTTGAAATGTTGAGTTAAGGCTCCGTTTCGACTCCAATATATTCATTTACCCATGATATCTCTTGGGGAAAAATATCGAGCGAGTTGAACATGAGGGTAATACATTTCGGAGAAATTAGTGAAATCTCCAATTCACCAAAGGCATACCCCTTTCAGAAATCTTCGATTTCTCTAATATGAATTCGAGCAATGTTTAGATAGTGAATAGTAAGGAATATGCGAGGGTCATCGAAAGAAAATTTTTAGCCCTACGTCTTAGGGTTCTATGTATAAAATTTCATACACATCCGAGTTGTGCAGAGGGTGATACAGTCAAAATACTGAGAGATGTACGAATATAAGGAAAAAACTTGCGAAAATTGCCATCAAAAAGGGGAATTTTTTTTGAAATGTTGAGTTAAGGCTCCGTTTCGACTCCAATATATTCATTTACCCATGAGATCTCTTGGGGTAAAATATCGAGCGAGTTGAACAGGAGGGTAATACATTTCGGAGAAATTAGTGAAATCTCCAATTCACCAAAGGGGTACCCCTTTCAGAAATCTTCGATTTCTCTAATATGAATTCGAGCAATGTTTAGATAGTGAATACTAAGGAATATGCGAGGGTCATCGAAAGAAAATTTTTAGCCCTACGTCTTAGGGTTCGATGTATAAAATTTCATACAAATCCGAGGTGTGCAGAGGGTGATACAGTCAAAATACTGAGAGATGTACGAATATAAGGAAAAAACTTGCGAAAATTGCCATCAAAAAGGGGAATTTTTTTTGAAATGTTGAGTTAAGGCTCCGTTTCGACTCCAATATATTCATTTACCCATGAGATCTCTTGGGGTAAAATATCGAGCGAGTTGAACAGGAGGGTAATACATTTCGGAGAAATTAGTGAAATCTCCAATTCACCAAAGGGGTACCCCTTTCAGAAATCTTCGATTTCTCTAATATGAATTCGAGCAATGTTTAGATAGTGAATACTAAGGAATATGCGAGGGTCATCGAAAGAAAATTTTTAGCCCTACGTCTTAGGGTTCGATGTATAAAATTTCATACAAATCCGAGGTGTGCAGAGGGTGATACAGTCAAAATACTGAGAGATGTACGAATATAAGGAAAAAACTTGCGAAAATTGCCATCAAAAAGGGGAATTTTTTTTGAAATGTTGAGTTAAGGCTCCGTTTCGACTCCAATATATTCATTTACCCATGATATCCCTTGTGGAAAAATATCGAGCGAGTTGAACACGAGGGTAATACATTTCGGAGATATTAGTGAAATCTCCAATTCACCAAAGGGGTACCCCTTTCAGAAATCTTCAATTTCTCTAATATGAATTCGAGCAATATTTAGACAGCGAATACTAAGGAATATGCGAGGGTCAAGGGAACAAAAGTTGTAGCCCTATGTCTTAGGGTTCTATGTATAAAATTTCGTAAAAATCCGAGGTGTGCAAAGGGTGATACAGTCAAAATACTGAGAGATGTACGAATATAAGGAAAAAACTTGCGAAAATTGCCATCAAAAAGGGGAATTTTTTTTGAAATGTTGAGTTAAGGCTCCGTTTCGACTCCAATATATTCATTTACCCATGAGATCTCTTGGGGTAAAATATCGAGCGAGTTGAACAGGAGGGTAATACATTTCGGAGAAATTAGTGAAATCTCCAATTCACCAAAGGGGTACCCCTTTAAGAAATCTTCGATTTCTCTAATATGAATTCGAGCAATGTTTAGATAGTGAATACTAAGGAATATGCGAGGGTCATCGAAAGAAAATTTTTAGCCCTACGTCTTAGGGTTCGATGTATAAAATTTCATACAAATCCGAGGTGTGCAGAGGGTGATACAGTCAAAATACTGAGAGATGTAAGAATATAAGGAAAAAACTTGCGAAAATTGCCATCAAAAAGGGGAATTTTTTTTGAAATGTTGAGTTAAGGCTCCGTTTCGACTCCAATATATTCATTTACCCATGAGATCTCTTGGGGTAAAATATCGAGCGAGTTGAACAGGAGGGTAATACATTTCGGAGAAATTAGTGAAATCTCCAATTCACCAAAGGGGTACCCCTTTCAGAAATCTTCGATTTCTCTAATATGAATTCGAGCAATGTTTAGATAGTGAATACTAAGGAATATGCGAGGGTCATCGAAAGAAAATTTTTAGCCCTACGTCTTAGGGTTCTATGTATAAAATTTCATACACATCCGAGTTGTGCAGAGGGTGATACAGTCAAAATACTGAGAGATGTACGAATATAAGGAAAAAACTTGCGAAAATTGCCATCAAAAAGGGGAATTTTTTTTGAAATGTTGAGTTAAGGCTCCGTTTTGACTCCAATATATTCATTTACCCATGATATCTCTTGGGGAAAAATATCGAGCGAGTTGAACACGAGGGTAATACATTTCGGAGATATTAGTGAAATCTCCAATTCACCAAAGGGGTACCCCTTTCAGAAATCTTCAATTTCTCTAATATGAATTCGAGCAATATTTAGATAGCGAATACTAAGGAATATGCGAGGGTCAAGGGAACAAAAGTTGTAGCCCTATGTCTTAGGGTTCTATGTATAAAATTTCGTAAAAATCCGAGGTGTGCAGAGGGTGATACAGTCAAAATACTGAGAGATGTACGAATATAAGGAAAAAACTTGCGAAAATTGCCATCAAAAAGGGGAATTTTTTTTGAAATGTTGAGTTAAGGCTCCGTTTCGACTCCAATATATTCATTTACCCATGATATCTCTTGGGGAAAAATATCGAGCGAGTTGAACATGAGGGTAATACATTTCGGAGAAATTAGTGAAATCTCCAATTCACCAAAGGCATACCCCTTTCAGAAATCTTCGATTTCTCTAATATGAATTCGAGCAATGTTTAGATAGTGAATAGTAAGGAATATGCGAGGGTCATCGAAAGAAAATTTTTAGCCCTACGTCTTAGGGTTCTATGTATAAAATTTCATACACATCCGAGTTGTGCAGAGGGTGATACAGTCAAAATACTGAGAGATGTACGAATATAAGGAAAAAACTTGCGAAAATTGCCATCAAAAAGGGGAATTTTTTTTGAAATGTTGAGTTAAGGCTCCGTTTCGACTCCAATATATTCATTTACCCATGAGATCTCTTGGGGTAAAATATCGAGCGAGTTGAACAGGAGGGTAATACATTTCGGAGAAATTAGTGAAATCTCCAATTCACCAAAGGGGTACCCCTTTCAGAAATCTTCGATTTCTCTAATATGAATTCGAGCAATGTTTAGATAGTGAATACTAAGGAATATGCGAGGGTCATCGAAAGAAAATTTTTAGCCCTACGTCTTAGGGTTCGATGTATAAAATTTCATACAAATCCGAGGTGTGCAGAGGGTGATACAGTCAAAATACTGAGAGATGTACGAATATAAGGAAAAAACTTGCGAAAATTGCCATCAAAAAGGGGAATTTTTTTTGAAATGTTGAGTTAAGGCTCCGTTTCGACTCCAATATATTCATTTACCCATGAGATCTCTTGGGGTAAAATATCGAGCGAGTTGAACAGGAGGGTAATACATTTCGGAGAAATTAGTGAAATCTCCAATTCACCAAAGGGGTACCCCTTTCAGAAATCTTCGATTTCTCTAATATGAATTCGAGCAATGTTTAGATAGTGAATACTAAGGAATATGCGAGGGTCATCGAAAGAAAATTTTTAGCCCTACGTCTTAGGGTTCGATGTATAAAATTTCATACAAATCCGAGGTGTGCAGAGGGTGATACAGTCAAAATACTGAGAGATGTACGAATATAAGGAAAAAACTTGCGAAAATTGCCATCAAAAAGGGGAATTTTTTTTGAAATGTTGAGTTAAGGCTCCGTTTCGACTCCAATATATTCATTTACCCATGATATCTCTTGTGGAAAAATATCGAGCGAGTTGAACACGAGGGTAATACATTTCGGAGATATTAGTGAAATCTCCAATTCACCAAAGGGGTACCCCTTTCAGAAATCTTCAATTTCTCTAATATGAATTCGAGCAATATTTAGACAGCGAATACTAAGGAATATGCGAGGGTCAAGGGAACAAAAGTTGTAGCCCTATGTCTTAGGGTTCTATGTATAAAATTTCGTAAAAATCCGAGGTGTGCAAAGGGTGATACAGTCAAAATACTGAGAGATGTACGAATATAAGGAAAAAACTTGCGAAAATTGCCATCAAAAAGGGGAATTTTTTTTGAAATGTTGAGTTAAGGCTCCGTTTCGACTCCAATATATTCATTTACCCATGAGATCTCTTGGGGTAAAATATCGAGCGAGTTGAACAGGAGGGTAATACATTTCGGAGAAATTAGTGAAATCTCCAATTCACCAAAGGGGTACCCCTTTAAGAAATCTTCGATTTCTCTAATATGAATTCGAGCAATGTTTAGATAGTGAATACTAAGGAATATGCGAGGGTCATCGAAAGAAAATTTTTAGCCCTACGTCTTAGGGTTCGATGTATAAAATTTCATACAAATCCGAGGTGTGCAGAGGGTGATACAGTCAAAATACTGAGAGATGTAAGAATATAAGGAAAAAACTTGCGAAAATTGCCATCAAAAAGGGGAATTTTTTTTGAAATGTTGAGTTAAGGCTCCGTTTCGACTCCAATATATTCATTTACCCATGAGATCTCTTGGGGTAAAATATCGAGCGAGTTGAACAGGAGGGTAATACATTTCGGAGAAATTAGTGAAATCTCCAATTCACCAAAGGGGTACCCCTTTCAGAAATCTTCGATTTCTCTAATATGAATTCGAGCAATGTTTAGATAGTGAATACTAAGGAATATGCGAGGGTCATCGAAAGAAAATTTTTAGCCCTACGTCTTAGGGTTCTATGTATAAAATTTCATACACATCCGAGTTGTGCAGAGGGTGATACAGTCAAAATACTGAGAGATGTACGAATATAAGGAAAAAACTTGCGAAAATTGCCATCAAAAAGGGGAATTTTTTTTGAAATGTTGAGTTAAGGCTCCGTTTCGACTCCAATATATTCATTTACCCATGAGATCTCTTGGGGTAAAATATCGAGCGAGTTGAACAGGAGGGTAATACATTTCGGAGAAATTAGTGAAATCTCCAATTCACCAAAGGGGTACCCCTTTAAGAAATCTTCGATTTCTCTAATATGAATTCGAGCAATGTTTAGATAGTGAATACTAAGGAATATGCGAGGGTCATCGAAAGAAAATTTTTAGCCCTACGTCTTAGGGTTCGATGTATAAAATTTCATACAAATCCGAGGTGTGCAGAGGGTGATACAGTCAAAATACTGAGAGATGTAAGAATATAAGGAAAAAACTTGCGAAAATTGCCATCAAAAAGGGGAATTTTTTTTGAAATGTTGAGTTAAGGCTCCGTTTCGACTCCAATATATTCATTTACCCATGAGATCTCTTGGGGTAAAATATCGAGCGAGTTGAACAGGAGGGTAATACATTTCGGAGAAATTAGTGAAATCTCCAATTCACCAAAGGGGTACCCCTTTCAGAAATCTTCGATTTCTCTAATATGAATTCGAGCAATGTTTAGATAGTGAATACTAAGGAATATGCGAGGGTCATCGAAAGAAAATTTTTAGCCCTACGTCTTAGGGTTCTATGTATAAAATTTCATACACATCCGAGTTGTGCAGAGGGTGATACAGTCAAAATACTGAGAGATGTACGAATATAAGGAAAAAACTTGCGAAAATTGCCATCAAAAAGGGGAATTTTTTTTGAAATGTTGAGTTAAGGCTCCGTTTTGACTCCAATATATTCATTTACCCATGATATCTCTTGGGGAAAAATATCGAGCGAGTTGAACACGAGGGTAATACATTTCGGAGATATTAGTGAAATCTCCAATTCACCAAAGGGGTACCCCTTTCAGAAATCTTCAATTTCTCTAATATGAATTCGAGCAATATTTAGATAGCGAATACTAAGGAATATGCGAGGGTCAAGGGAACAAAAGTTGTAGCCCTATGTCTTAGGGTTCTATGTATAAAATTTCGTAAAAATCCGAGGTGTGCAGAGGGTGATACAGTCAAAATACTGAGAGATGTACGAATATAAGGAAAAAACTTGCGAAAATTGCCATCAAAAAGGGGAATTTTTTTTGAAATGTTGAGTTAAGGCTCCGTTTCGACTCCAATATATTCATTTACCCATGATATCTCTTGGGGAAAAATATCGAGCGAGTTGAACATGAGGGTAATACATTTCGGAGAAATTAGTGAAATCTCCAATTCACCAAAGGCATACCCCTTTCAGAAATCTTCGATTTCTCTAATATGAATTCGAGCAATGTTTAGATAGTGAATAGTAAGGAATATGCGAGGGTCATCGAAAGAAAATTTTTAGCCCTACGTCTTAGGGTTCTATGTATAAAATTTCATACACATCCGAGTTGTGCAGAGGGTGATACAGTCAAAATACTGAGAGATGTACGAATATAAGGAAAAAACTTGCGAAAATTGCCATCAAAAAGGGGAATTTTTTTTGAAATGTTGAGTTAAGGCTCCGTTTTGACTCCAATATATTCATTTACCCATGATATCTCTTGGGGAAAAATATCGAGCGAGTTGAACACGAGGGTAATACATTTCGGAGATATTAGTGAAATCTCCAATTCACCAAAGGGGTACCCCTTTCAGAAATCTTCAATTTCTCTAATATGAATTCGAGCAATATTTAGATAGCGAATACTAAGGAATATGCGAGGGTCAAGGGAACAAAAGTTGTAGCCCTATGTCTTAGGGCTCTATGTATAAAATTTCGTAAAAATCCGAGGTGTGCAGAGGGTGATACAGTCAAAATACTGAGAGATGTACGAATATAAGGAAAAAACTTGCGAAAATTGCCATCAAAAAGGGGAATTTTTTTTGAAATGTTGAGTTAAGGCTCCGTTTCGACTCCAATATATTCATTTACCCATGAGATCTCTTGGGGTAAAATATCGAGCGAGTTGAACAGGAGGGTAATACATTTCGGAGAAATTAGTGAAATCTCCAATTCACCAAAGGGGTACCCCTTTCAGAAATCTTCGATTTCTCTAATATGAATTCGAGCAATGTTTAGATAGTGAATACTAAGGAATATGCGAGGGTCATCGAAAGAAAATTTTTAGCCCTACGTCTTAGGGTTCGATGTATAAAATTTCATACAAATCCGAGGTGTGCAGAGGGTGATACAGTCAAAATACTGAGAGATGTACGAATATAAGGAAAAAACTTGCGAAAATTGCCATCAAAAAGGGGAATTTTTTTTGAAATGTTGAGTTAAGGCTCCGTTTCGACTCCAATATATTCATTTACCCATGAGATCTCTTGGGGTAAAATATCGAGCGAGTTGAACAGGAGGGTAATACATTTCGGAGAAATTAGTGAAATCTCCAATTCACCAAAGGGGTACCCCTTTCAGAAATCTTCGATTTCTCTAATATGAATTCGAGCAATGTTTAGATAGTGAATACTAAGGAATATGCGAGGGTCATCGAAAGAAAATTTTTAGCCCTACGTCTTAGGGTTCTATGTATAAAATTTCATACAAATCCGAGGTGTGCAGAGGGTGATACAGTCAAAATACTGAGAGATGTACGAATATAAGGAAAAAACTTGCGAAAATTGCCATCAAAAAGGGGAATTTTTTTTGAAATGTTGAGTTAAGGCTCCGTTTCGACTCCAATATATTCATTTACCCATGATATCTCTTGTGGAAAAATATCGAGCGAGTTGAACACGAGGGTAATACATTTCGGAGATATTAGTGAAATCTCCAATTCACCAAAGGGGTACCCCTTTCAGAAATCTTCAATTTCTCTAATATGAATTCGAGCAATATTTAGACAGCGAATACTAAGGAATATGCAAGGGTCAAGGGAACAAAAGTTGTAGCCCTATGTCTTAGGGTTCTATGTATAAAATTTCGTAAAAATCCGAGGTGTGCAAAGGGTGATACAGTCAAAATACTGAGAGATGTACGAATATAAGGAAAAAACTTGCGAAAATTGCCATCAAAAAGGGGAATTTTTTTTGAAATGTTGAGTTAAGGCTCCGTTTCGACTCCAATATATTCATTTACCCATGAGATCTCTTGGGGTAAAATATCGAGCGAGTTGAACAGGAGGGTAATACATTTCGGAGAAATTAGTGAAATCTCCAATTCACCAAAGGGGTACCCCTTTAAGAAATCTTCGATTTCTCTAATATGAATTCGAGCAATGTTTAGATAGTGAATACTAAGGAATATGCGAGGGTCATCGAAAGAAAATTTTTAGCCCTACGTCTTAGGGTTCGATGTATAAAATTTCATACAAATCCGAGGTGTGCAGAGGGTGATACAGTCAAAATACTGAGAGATGTACGAATATAAGGAAAAAACTTGCGAAAATTGCCATCAAAAAGGGGAATTTTTTTTGAAATGTTGAGTTAAGGCTCCGTTTCGACTCCAATATATTCATTTACCCATGAGATCTCTTGGGGTAAAATATCGAGCGAGTTGAACAGGAGGGTAATACATTTCGGAGAAATTAGTGAAATCTCCAATTCACCAAAGGGGTACCCCTTTCAGAAATCTTCGATTTCTCTAATATGAATTCGAGCAATGTTTAGATAGTGAATACTAAGGAATATGCGAGGGTCATCGAAAGAAAATTTTTAGCCCTACGTCTTAGGGTTCTATGTATAAAATTTCATACACATCCGAGTTGTGCAGAGGGTGATACAGTCAAAATACTGAGAGATGTACGAATATAAGGAAAAAACTTGCGAAAATTGCCATCAAAAAGGGGAATTTTTTTTGAAATGTTGAGTTAAGGCTCCGTTTTGACTCCAATATATTCATTTACCCATGATATCTCTTGGGGAAAAATATCGAGCGAGTTGAACACGAGGGTAATACATTTCGGAGATATTAGTGAAATCTCCAATTCACCAAAGGGGTACCCCTTTCAGAAATCTTCAATTTCTCTAATATGAATTCGAGCAATATTTAGATAGCGAATACTAAGGAATATGCGAGGGTCAAGGGAACAAAAGTTGTAGCCCTATGTCTTAGGGTTCTATGTATAAAATTTCGTAAAAATCCGAGGTGTGCAGAGGGTGATACAGTCAAAATACTGAGAGATGTACGAATATAAGGAAAAAACTTGCGAAAATTGCCATCAAAAAGGGGAATTTTTTTTGAAATGTTGAGTTAAGGCTCCGTTTCGACTCCAATATATTCATTTACCCATGATATCTCTTGGGGAAAAATATCGAGCGAGTTGAACATGAGGGTAATACATTTCGGAGAAATTAGTGAAATCTCCAATTCACCAAAGGCATACCCCTTTCAGAAATCTTCGATTTCTCTAATATGAATTCGAGCAATGTTTAGATAGTGAATAGTAAGGAATATGCGAGGGTCATCGAAAGAAAATTTTTAGCCCTACGTCTTAGGGTTCTATGTATAAAATTTCATACACATCCGAGTTGTGCAGAGGGTGATACAGTCAAAATACTGAGAGATGTACGAATATAAGGAAAAAACTTGCGAAAATTGCCATCAAAAAGGGGAATTTTTTTTGAAATGTTGAGTTAAGGCTCCGTTTCGACTCCAATATATTCATTTACCCATGATATCTCTTGGGGAAAAATATCGAGCGAGTTGAACACGAGGGTAATACATTTCGGAGATATTAGTGAAATCTCCAATTCACCAAAGGGGTACCCCTTTCAGAAATCTTCAATTTCTCTAATATGAATTCGAGCAATATTTAGATAGCGAATACTAAGGAATATGCGAGGGTCAAGGGAACAAAAGTTGTAGCCCTATGTCTTAGGGTTCGAGGTATAAAATTTCGTAAAAATCCGAGGTGTGCAGAGGGTGATACAGTCAAAATACTGAGAGATGTACGAATATAAGGAAAAAACTTGCGAAAATTGCCATCAAAAAGGGGAATTTTTTTTGAAATGTTGAGTTAAGGCTCCGTTTCGACTCCAATATATTCATTTACCCATGAGATCTCTTGGGGTAAAATATCGAGCGAGTTGAACAGGAGGGTAATACATTTCGGAGAAATTAGTGAAATCTCCAATTCACCAAAGGGGTACCCCTTTCAGAAATCTTCGATTTCTCTAATATGAATTCGAGCAATGTTTAGATAGTGAATACTAAGGAATATGCGAGGGTCACCGAAAGAAAATTTTTAGCCCTACGTCTTAGGGTTCTATGTATAAAATTTCATACAAATCCGAGGTGTGCAGAGGGTGATACAGTCAAAATACTGAGAGATGTACGAATATAAGGAAAAAACTTGCGAAAATTGCCATCAAAAAGGGGAATTTTTTTTGAAATGTTGAGTTAAGGCTCCGTTTCGACTTCAATATATTCATTTACCCATGAGATCTCTTGGGGTAAAATATCGAGCGAGTTGAACAGGAGGGTAATACATTTCGGAGAAATTAGTGAAATCTCCAATTCACCAAAGGGGTACCCCTTTCAGAAATCTTCGATTTCTCTAATATGAATTCGAGCAATGTTTAGATAGTGAATACTAAGGAATATGCGAGGGTCATCGAAAGAAAATTTTTAGCCCTACGTCTTAGGGTTCGATGTATAAAATTTCATACAAATCCAAGGTGTGCAGAGGGTGATACAGTCAAAATACTGAGAGATGTACGAATATAAGGAAAAAACTTGCGAAAATTGCCATCAAAAAGGGGAATTTTTTTTGAAATGTTGAGTTAAGGCTCCGTTTCGACTCCAATATATTCATTTACCCATGAGATCTCTTGGGGTAAAATATCGAGCGAGTTGAACAGGAGGGTAATACATTTCGGAGAAATTAGTGAAATCTCCAATTCACCAAAGGGGTACCCCTTTCAGAAATCTTCGATTTCTCTAATATGAATTCGAGCAATGTTTAGATAGTGAATACTAAGGAATATGCGAGGGTCATCGAAAGAAAATTTTTAGCCCTACGTCTTAGGGTTCTATGTATAAAATTTCATACACATCCGAGTTGTGCAGAGGGTGATACAGTCAAAATACTGAGAGATGTACGAATATAAGGAAAAAACTTGCGAAAATTGCCATCTAAAAGGGGAATTTTTTTTGAAATGTTGAGTTAAGGCTCCGTTTCGACTCCAATATATTCATTTACCCATGATATCTCTTGGGGAAAAATATCGAGCGAGTTGAACACGAGGGTAATACATTTCGGAGATATTAGTGAAATCTCCAATTCACCAAAGGGGTACCCTTTTCAGAAATCTTCAATTTCTCTAATATGAATTCGAGCAATATTTAGATAGCGAATACTAAGGAATATGCGAGGGTCAAGGGAAAAAAAGTTGTAGCCCTATGTCTTAGGGTTCTATGTATAAAATTTCGTAAAAATCCGAGGTGTGCAGAGGGTGATACAGTCAAAATACTGAGAGATGTACGAATATAAGGAAAAAACTTGCGAAAATTGCCATCAAAAAGGGGAATTTTTTTTGAAATGTTGAGTTAAGGCTCCGTTTCGACTCCAATATATTCATTTACCCATGAGATCTCTTGGGGTAAAATATCGAGCGAGTTGAACAGGAGGGTAATACATTTCGGAGAAATTAGTGAAATCTCCAATTCACCAAAGGGGTACCCCTTTCAGAAATCTTCGATTTCTCTAATATGAATTCGAGCAATGTTTAGATAGTGAATACTAAGGAATATGCGAGGGTCATCGAAAGAAAATTTTTAGCCCTACGTCTTAGGGTTCGATGTATAAAATTTCATACAAATCCGAGGTGTGCAGAGGGTGATACAGTCAAAATACTGAGAGATGTACGAATATAAGGAAAAAACTTGCGAAAATTGCCATCAAAAAGGGGAATTTTTTTTGAAATGTTGAGTTAAGGCTCCGTTTCGACTCCAATATATTCATTTACCCATGAGATCTCTTGGGGTAAAATATCGAGCGAGTTGAACAGGAGGGTAATACATTTCGGAGAAATTAGTGAAATCTCCAATTCACCAAAGGGGTACCCCTTTCAGAAATCTTCGATTTCTCTAATATGAATTCGAGCAATGTTTAGATAGTGAATACTAAGGAATATGCGAGGGTCACCGAAAGAAAATTTTTAGCCCTACGTCTTAGGGTTCTATGTATAAAATTTCATACAAATCCGAGGTGTGCAGAGGGTGATACAGTCAAAATACTGAGAGATGTACGAATATAAGGAAAAAACTTGCGAAAATTGCCATCAAAAAGGGGAATTTTTTTTGAAATGTTGAGTTAAGGCTCCGTTTCGACTTCAATATATTCATTTACCCATGAGATCTCTTGGGGTAAAATATCGAGCGAGTTGAACAGGAGGGTAATACATTTCGGAGAAATTAGTGAAATCTCCAATTCACCAAAGGGGTACCCCTTTCAGAAATCTTCGATTTCTCTAATATGAATTCGAGCAATGTTTAGATAGTGAATACTAAGGAATATGCGAGGGTCATCGAAAGAAAATTTTTAGCCCTACGTCTTAGGGTTCGATGTATAAAATTTCATACAAATCCAAGGTGTGCAGAGGGTGATACAGTCAAAATACTGAGAGATGTACGAATATAAGGAAAAAACTTGCGAAAATTGCCATCAAAAAGGGGAATTTTTTTTGAAATGTTGAGTTAAGGCTCCGTTTCGACTCCAATATATTCATTTACCCATGAGATCTCTTGGGGTAAAATATCGAGCGAGTTGAACAGGAGGGTAATACATTTCGGAGAAATTAGTGAAATCTCCAATTCACCAAAGGGGTACCCCTTTCAGAAATCTTCGATTTCTCTAATATGAATTCGAGCAATGTTTAGATAGTGAATACTAAGGAATATGCGAGGGTCATCGAAAGAAAATTTTTAGCCCTACGTCTTAGGGTTCTATGTATAAAATTTCATACACATCCGAGTTGTGCAGAGGGTGATACAGTCAAAATACTGAGAGATGTACGAATATAAGGAAAAAACTTGCGAAAATTGCCATCTAAAAGGGGAATTTTTTTTGAAATGTTGAGTTAAGGCTCCGTTTCGACTCCAATATATTCATTTACCCATGATATCTCTTGGGGAAAAATATCGAGCGAGTTGAACACGAGGGTAATACATTACGGAGATATTAGTGAAATCTCCAATTCACCAAAGGGGTACCCTTTTCAGAAATCTTCAATTTCTCTAATATGAATTCGAGCAATATTTAGATAGCGAATACTAAGGAATATGCGAGGGTCAAGGGAAAAAAAGTTGTAGCCCTATGTCTTAGGGTTCTATGTATAAAATTTCGTAAAAATCCGAGGTGTGCAGAGGGTGATACAGTCAAAATACTGAGAGATGTACGAATATAAGGAAAAAACTTGCGAAAATTGCCATCAAAAAGGGGAATTTTTTTTGAAATGTTGAGTTAAGGCTCCGTTTCGACTCCAATATATTCATTTACCCATGAGATCTCTTGGGGTAAAATATCGAGCGAGTTGAACAGGAGGGTAATACATTTCGGAGAAATTAGTGAAATCTCCAATTCACCAAAGGGGTACCCCTTTCAGAAATCTTCGATTTCTCTAATATGAATTCGAGCAATGTTTAGATAGTGAATACTAAGGAATATGCGAGGGTCATCGAAAGAAAATTTTTAGCCCTACGTCTTAGGGTTCGATGTATAAAATTTCATACAAATCCGAGGTGTGCAGAGGGTGATACAGTCAAAATACTGAGAGATGTACGAATATAAGGAAAAAACTTGCGAAAATTGCCATCAAAAAGGGGAATTTTTTTTGAAATGTTGAGTTAAGGCTCCGTTTCGACTCCAATATATTCATTTACCCATGAGATCTCTTGGGGTAAAATATCGAGCGAGTTGAACAGGAGGGTAATACATTTCGGAGAAATTAGTGAAATCTCCAATTCACCAAAGGGGTACCCCTTTCAGAAATCTTCGATTTCTCTAATATGAATTCGAGCAATGTTTAGATAGTGAATACTAAGGAATATGCGAGGGTCATCGAAAGAAAATTTTTAGCCCTACGTCTTAGGGTTCTATGTATAAAATTTCATACAAATCCGAGGTGTCCAGAGGGTGATACAGTCAAAATACTGAGAGATGTACGAATATAAGGAAAAAACTTGCGAAAATTGCCATCAAAAAGGGGAATTTTTTTTGAAATGTTGAGTTAAGGCTCCGTTTTGACTCCAATATATTCATTTACCCATGATATCTCTTGGGGAAAAATATCGAGCGAGTTGAACACGAGGGTAATACATTTCGGAGATATTAGTGAAATCTCCAATTCACCAAAGGGGTACCCCTTTCAGAAATCTTCAATTTCTCTAATATGAATTCGAGCAATATTTAGATAGCGAATACTAAGGAATATGCGAGGGTCAAGGGAACAAAAGTTGTAGCCCTATGTCTTAGGGCTCTATGTATAAAATTTCGTAAAAATCCGAGGTGTGCAGAGGGTGATACAGTCAAAATACTGAGAGATGTACGAATATAAGGAAAAAACTTGCGAAAATTGCCATCAAAAAGGGGAATTTTTTTTGAAATGTTGAGTTAAGGCTCCGTTTCGACTCCAATATATTCATTTACCCATGATATCTCTTGGGGAAAAATATCGAGCGAGTTGAACATGAGGGTAATACATTTCGGAGAAATTAGTGAAATCTCCAATTCACCAAAGGCATACCCCTTTCAGAAATCTTCGATTTCTCTAATATGAATTCGAGCAATGTTTAGATAGTGAATACTAAGGAATATGCGAGGGTCATCGAAAGAAAATTTTTAGCCCTACGTCTTAGGGTTCTATGTATAAAATTTCATACACATCCGAGTTGTGCAGAGGGTGATACAGTCAAAATACTGAGAGATGTACGAATATAAGGAAAAAACTTGCGAAAATTGCCATCAAAAAGGGGAATTTTTTTTGAAATGTTGAGTTAAGGCTCCGTTTCGACTCCAATATATTCATTTACCCATGATATCTCTTGGGGAAAAATATCGAGCGAGTTGAACACGAGGGTAATACATTTCGGAGATATTAGTGAAATCTCCAATTCACCAAAGGGGTACCCTTTTCAGAAATCTTCAATTTCTCTAATATGAATTCGAGCAATATTTAGATAGCGAATACTAAGGAATATGCGAGGGTCAAGGGAAAAAAAGTTGTAGCCCTATGTCTTAGGGTTCTATGTATAAAATTTCGTAAAAATCCGAGGTGTGCAGAGGGTGATACAGTCAAAATACTGAGAGATGTACGAATATAAGGAAAAAACTTGCGAAAATTGCCATCAAAAAGGGGAATTTTTTTTGAAATGTTGAGTTAAGGCTCCGTTTCGACTCCAATATATTCATTTACCCATGAGATCTCTTGGGGTAAAATATCGAGCGAGTTGAACAGGAGGGTAATACATTTCGGAGAAATTAGTGAAATCTCCAATTCACCAAAGGGGTACCCCTTTCAGAAATCTTCGATTTCTCTAATATGAATTCGAGCAATGTTTAGATAGTGAATACTAAGGAATATGCGAGGGTCATCGAAAGAAAATTTTTAGCCCTACGTCTTAGGGTTCTATGTATAAAATTTCATACACATCCGAGTTGTGCAGAGGGTGATACAGTCAAAATACTGAGAGATGTACGAATATAAGGAAAAAACTTGCGAAAATTGCCATCAAAAAGGGGAATTTTTTTTGAAATGTTGAGTTAAGGCTCCGTTTCGACTCCAATATATTCATTTACCCATGATATCTCTTGGGGAAAAATATCGAGCGAGTTGAACACGAGGGTAATACATTTCGGAGATATTAGTGAAATCTCCAATTCACCAAAGGGGTACCCTTTTCAGAAATCTTCAATTTCTCTAATATGAATTCGAGCAATATTTAGATAGCGAATACTAAGGAATATGCGAGGGTCAAGGGAAAAAAAGTTGTAGCCCTATGTCTTAGGGTTCTATGTATAAAATTTCGTAAAAATCCGAGGTGTGCAGAGGGTGATACAGTCAAAATACTGAGAGATGTACGAATATAAGGAAAAAACTTGCGAAAATTGCCATCAAAAAGGGGAATTTTTTTTGAAATGTTGAGTTAAGGCTCCGTTTCGACTCCAATATATTCATTTACCCATGAGATCTCTTGGGGTAAAATATCGAGCGAGTTGAACAGGAGGGTAATACATTTCGGAGAAATTAGTGAAATCTCCAATTCACCAAAGGGGTACCCCTTTCAGAAATCTTCGATTTCTCTAATATGAATTCGAGCAATGTTTAGATAGTGAATACTAAGGAATATGCGAGGGTCATCGAAAGAAAATTTTTAGCCCTACGTCTTAGGGTTCGATGTATAAAATTTCATACAAATCCGAGGTGTGCAGAGGGTGATACAGTCAAAATACTGAGAGATGTACGAATATAAGGAAAAAACTTGCGAAAATTGCCATCAAAAAGGGGAATTTTTTTTGAAATGTTGAGTTAAGGCTCCGTTTCGACTCCAATATATTCATTTACCCATGAGATCTCTTGGGGTAAAATATCGAGCGAGTTGAACAGGAGGGTAATACATTTCGGAGAAATTAGTGAAATCTCCAATTCACCAAAGGGGTACCCCTTTCAGAAATCTTCGATTTCTCTAATATGAATTCGAGCAATGTTTAGATAGTGAATACTAAGGAATATGCGAGGGTCATCGAAAGAAAATTTTTAGCCCTACGTCTTAGGGTTCTATGTATAAAATTTCATACAAATCCGAGGTGTCCAGAGGGTGATACAGTCAAAATACTGAGAGATGTACGAATATAAGGAAAAAACTTGCGAAAATTGCCATCAAAAAGGGGAATTTTTTTTGAAATGTTGAGTTAAGGCTCCGTTTTGACTCCAATATATTCATTTACCCATGATATCTCTTGGGGAAAAATATCGAGCGAGTTGAACACGAGGGTAATACATTTCGGAGATATTAGTGAAATCTCCAATTCACCAAAGGGGTACCCCTTTCAGAAATCTTCAATTTCTCTAATATGAATTCGAGCAATATTTAGATAGCGAATACTAAGGAATATGCGAGGGTCAAGGGAACAAAAGTTGTAGCCCTATGTCTTAGGGCTCTATGTATAAAATTTCGTAAAAATCCGAGGTGTGCAGAGGGTGATACAGTCAAAATACTGAGAGATGTACGAATATAAGGAAAAAACTTGCGAAAATTGCCATCAAAAAGGGGAATTTTTTTTGAAATGTTGAGTTAAGGCTCCGTTTCGACTCCAATATATTCATTTACCCATGATATCTCTTGGGGAAAAATATCGAGCGAGTTGAACATGAGGGTAATACATTTCGGAGAAATTAGTGAAATCTCCAATTCACCAAAGGCATACCCCTTTCAGAAATCTTCGATTTCTCTAATATGAATTCGAGCAATGTTTAGATAGTGAATACTAAGGAATATGCGAGGGTCATCGAAAGAAAATTTTTAGCCCTACGTCTTAGGGTTCTATGTATAAAATTTCATACACATCCGAGTTGTGCAGAGGGTGATACAGTCAAAATACTGAGAGATGTACGAATATAAGGAAAAAACTTGCGAAAATTTCCATCAAAAAGGGGAATTTTTTTTGAAATGTTGAGTTAAGGCTCCGTTTCGACTCCAATATATTCATTTACCCATGATATCTCTTGGGGAAAAATATCGAGCGAGTTGAACACGAGGGTAATACATTTCGGAGATATTAGTGAAATCTCCAATTCACCAAAGGGGTACCCCTTTCAGAAATCTTCAATTTCTCTAATATGAATTCGAGCAATATTTAGATAGCGAATACTAAGGAATATGCGAGGGTCAAGGGAACAAAAGTTGTAGCCCTATGTCTTAGGGTTCGAGGTATAAAATTTCGTAAAAATCCGAGGTGTGCAGAGGGTGATACAGTCAAAATACTGAGAGATGTACGAATATAAGGAAAAAACTTGCGAAAATTGCCATCAAAAAGGGGAATTTTTTTTGAAATGTTGAGTTAAGGCTCCGTTTCGACTCCAATATATTCATTTACCCATGAGATCTCTTGGGGTAAAATATCGAGCGAGTTGAACAGGAGGGTAATACATTTCGGAGAAATTAGTGAAATCTCCAATTCACCAAAGGGGTACCCCTTTCAGAAATCTTCGATTTCTCTAATATGAATTCGAGCAATGTTTAGATAGTGAATACTAAGGAATATGCGAGGGTCACCGAAAGAAAATTTTTAGCCCTACGTCTTAGGGTTCTATGTATAAAATTTCATACAAATCCGAGGTGTGCAGAGGGTGATACAGTCAAAATACTGAGAGATGTACGAATATAAGGAAAAAACTTGCGAAAATTGCCATCAAAAAGGGGAATTTTTTTTGAAATGTTGAGTTAAGGCTCCGTTTCGACTTCAATATATTCATTTACCCATGAGATCTCTTGGGGTAAAATATCGAGCGAGTTGAACAGGAGGGTAATACATTTCGGAGAAATTAGTGAAATCTCCAATTCACCAAAGGGGTACCCCTTTCAGAAATCTTCGATTTCTCTAATATGAATTCGAGCAATGTTTAGATAGTGAATACTAAGGAATATGCGAGGGTCATCGAAAGAAATTTTTTAGCCCTACGTCTTAGGGTTCGATGTATAAAATTTCATACAAATCCAAGGTGTGCAGAGGGTGATACAGTCAAAATACTGAGAGATGTACGAATATAAGGAAAAAACTTGCGAAAATTGCCATCAAAAAGGGGAATTTTTTTTGAAATGTTGAGTTAAGGCTCCGTTTCGACTCCAATATATTCATTTACCCATGAGATCTCTGGGGGTAAAATATCGAGCGAGTTGAACAGGAGGGTAATACATTTCGGAGAAATTAGTGAAATCTCCAATTCACCAAAGGGGTACCCCTTTCAGAAATCTTCGATTTCTCTAATATGAATTCGAGCAATGTTTAGATAGTGAATACTAAGGAATATGCGAGGGTCATCGAAAGAAAATTTTTAGCCCTACGTCTTAGGGTTCGATGTATAAAATTTCATACAAATCCGAGGTGTGCAGAGGGTGATACAGTCAAAATACTGAGAGATGTACGAATATAAGGAAAAAACTTGCGAAAATTGCCATAAAAAAGGGGAATTTTTTTTGAAATGTTGAGTTAAGGCTCCGTTTCGACTCCAATATATTCATTTACCCATGAGATCTCTTGGGGTAAAATATCGAGCGAGTTGAACAGGAGGGTAATACATTTCGGAGAAATTAGTGAAATCTCCAATTCACCAAAGGGGTACCCCTTTCAGAAATCTTCGATTTCTCTAATATGAATTCGAGCAATGTTTAGATAGTGAATACTAAGGAATATGCGAGGGTCATCGAAAGAAAATTTTTAGCCCTACGTCTTAGGGTTCTATGTATAAAATTTCATACAAATCCGAGGTGTCCAGAGGGTGATACAGTCAAAATACTGAGAGATGTACGAATATAAGGAAAAAACTTGCGAAAATTGCCATCAAAAAGGGGAATTTTTTTTGAAATGTTGAGTTAAGGCTCCGTTTCGACTCCAATATATTCATTTACCCATGAGATCTCTTGGGGTAAAATATCGAGCGAGTTGAACAGGAGGGTAATACATTTCGGAGAAATTAGTGAAATCTCCAATTCACCAAAGGGGTACCCCTTTCAGAAATCTTCGATTTCTCTAATATGAATTCGAGCAATGTTTAGATAGTGAATACTAAGGAATATGCGAGGGTCATCGAAAGAAAATTTTTAGCCCTACGTCTTAGGGTTCGATGTATAAAATTTCATACAAATCCAAGGTGTGCAGAGGGTGATACAGTCAAAATACTGAGAGATGTACGAATATAAGGAAAAAACTTGCGAAAATTGCCATCAAAAAGGGGAATTTTTTTTGAAATGTTGAGTTAAGGCTCCGTTTCGACTCCAATATATTCATTTACCCATGAGATCTCTTGGGGTAAAATATCGAGCGAGTTGAACAGGAGGGTAATACATTTCGGAGAAATTAGTGAAATCTCCAATTCACCAAAGGGGTACCCCTTTCAGAAATCTTCGATTTCTCTAATATGAATTCGAGCAATGTTTAGATAGTGAATACTAAGGAATATGCGAGGGTCATCGAAAGAAAATTTTTAGCCCTACGTCTTAGGGTTCGATGTATAAAATTTCATACAAATCCGAGGTGTGCAGAGGGTGATACAGTCAAAATACTGAGAGATGTACGAATATAAGGAAAAAACTTGCGAAAATTGCCATCAAAAAGGGGAATTTTTTTTGAAATGTTGAGTTAAGGCTCCGTTTCGACTCCAATATATTCATTTACCCATGAGATCTCTTGGGGTAAAATATCGAGCGAGTTGAACAGGAGGGTAATACATTTCGGAGAAATTAGTGAAATCTCCAATTCACCAAAGGGGTACCCCTTTCAGAAATCTTCGATTTCTCTAATATGAATTCGAGCAATGTTTAGATAGTGAATACTAAGGAATATGCGAGGGTCATCGATAGAAAATTTTTAGCCCTACGTCTTAGGGTTCTATGTATAAAATTTCATACAAATCCGAGGTGTCCAGAGGGTGATACAGTCAAAATACTGAGAGATGTACGAATATAAGGAAAAAACTTGCGAAAATTGCCATCAAAAAGGGGAATTTTTTTTGAAATGTTGAGTTAAGGCTCCGTTTCGACTCCAATATATTCATTTACCCATGAGATCTCTTGGGGTAAAATATCGAGCGAGTTGAACAGGAGGGTAATACATTTCGGAGAAATTAGTGAAATCTCCAATTCACCAAAGGGGTACCCCTTTCAGAAATCTTCGATTTCTCTAATATGAATTCGAGCAATGTTTAGATAGTGAATACTAAGGAATATGCGAGGGTCATCGAAAGAAAATTTTTAGCCCTACGTCTTAGGGTTCGATGTATAAAATTTCATACAAATCCAAGGTGTGCAGAGGGTGATACAGTCAAAATACTGAGAGATGTACGAATATAAGGAAAAAACTTGCGAAAATTGCCATCAAAAAGGGGAATTTTTTTTGAAATGTTGAGTTAAGGCTCCGTTTCGACTCCAATATATTCATTTACCCATGAGATCTCTTGGGGTAAAATATCGAGCGAGTTGAACAGGAGGGTAATACATTTCGGAGAAATTAGTGAAATCTCCAATTCACCAAAGGGGTACCCCTTTCAGAAATCTTCGATTTCTCTAATATGAATTCGAGCAATGTTTAGATAGTGAATACTAAGGAATATGCGAGGGTCATCGAAAGAAAATTTTTAGCCCTACGTCTTAGGGTTCGATGTATAAAATTTCATACAAATCCGAGGTGTGCAGAGGGTGATACAGTCAAAATACTGAGAGATGTACGAATATAAGGAAAAAACTTGCGAAAATTGCCATCAAAAAGGGGAATTTTTTTTGAAATGTTGAGTTAAGGCTCCGTTTCGACTCCAATATATTCATTTACCCATGAGATCTCTTGGGGTAAAATATCGAGCGAGTTGAACAGGAGGGTAATACATTTCGGAGAAATTAGTGAAATCTCCAATTCACCAAAGGGGTACCCCTTTCAGAAATCTTCGATTTCTCTAATATGAATTCGAGCAATGTTTAGATAGTGAATACTAAGGAATATGCGAGGGTCATCGAAAGAAAATTTTTAGCCCTACGTCTTAGGGTTCTATGTATAAAATTTCATACAAATCCGAGGTGTCCAGAGGGTGATACAGTCAAAATACTGAGAGATGTACGAATATAAGGAAAAAACTTGCGAAAATTGCCATCAAAAAGGGGAATTTTTTTTGAAATGTTGAGTTAAGGCTCCGTTTCGACTCCAATATATTCATTTACCCATGAGATCTCTTGGGGTAAAATATCGAGCGAGTTGAACAGGAGGGTAATACATTTCGGAGAAATTAGTGAAATCTCCAATTCACCAAAGGGGTACCCCTTTCAGAAATCTTCGATTTCTCTAATATGAATTCGAGCAATGTTTAGATAGTGAATACTAAGGAATATGCGAGGGTCATCGAAAGAAAATTTTTAGCCCTACGTCTTAGGGTTCGATGTATAAAATTTCATACAAATCCAAGGTGTGCAGAGGGTGATACAGTCAAAATACTGAGAGATGTACGAATATAAGGAAAAAACTTGCGAAAATTGCCATCAAAAAGGGGAATTTTTTTTGAAATGTTGAGTTAAGGCTCCGTTTCGACTCCAATATATTCATTTACCCATGAGATCTCTTGGGGTAAAATATCGAGCGAGTTGAACAGGAGGGTAATACATTTCGGAGAAATTAGTGAAATCTCCAATTCACCAAAGGGGTACCCCTTTCAGAAATCTTCGATTTCTCTAATATGAATTCGAGCAATGTTTAGATAGTGAATACTAAGGAATATGCGAGGGTCATCGAAAGAAAATTTTTAGCCCTACGTCTTAGGGTTCTATGTATAAAATTTCATACAAATCCGAGGTGTGCAGAGGGTGATACAGTCAAAATACTGAGAGATGTACGAATATAAGGAAAAAACTTGCGAAAATTGCCATCAAAAAGGGGAATTTTTTTTGAAATGTTGAGTTAAAGCTCCGTTTCGACTTCAATATATTCATTTACCCTTGAGATCTCTTGGGGTAAAATATCGAGCGAGTTGAACAGGAGGGTAATACATTTCGGAGAAATTAGTGAAATCTCCAATTCACCAAAGGGGTACCCCTTTCAGAAATCTTCGATTTCTCTAATATGAATTCGAGCAATGTTTAGATAGTGAATACTAAGGAATATGCGAGGGTCATCGAAAGAAAATTTTTAGCCCTACGTCTTAGGGTTCTATGTATAAAATTTCATACAAATCCGAGGTGTGCAGAGGGTGATACAGTCAAAATACTGAGAGATGTACGAATATAAGGAAAAAACTTGCGAAAATTGCCATCAAAAAGGGGAATTTTTTTTGAAATGTTGAGTTAAGGCTCCGTTTCGACTTCAATATATTCATTTACCCTTGAGATCTCTTGGGGTAAAATATCGAGCGAGTTGAACAGGAGGGTAATACATTTCGGAGAAATTAGTGAAATCTCCAATTCACCAAAGGGGTACCCCTTTCAGAAATCTTCGATTTCTCTAATATGAATTCGAGCAATGTTTAGATAGTGAATACTAAGGAATATGCGAGGGTCATCGAAAGAAAATTTTTAGCCCTACGTCTTAGGGTTCTATGTATAAAATTTCATACACATCTGAGTTGTGCAGAGGGTGATACAGTCAAAATACTGAGAGATGTACGAATATAAGGAAAAAACTTGCGAAAATTGCCATCAAAAAGGGGAATTTTTTTTGAAATGTTGAGTTAAGGCTCCGTTTCGACTCCAATATATTCATTTACCCATGATATCTCTTGGGGAAAAATATCGAGCGAGTTGAACACGAGGGTAATACATTTCGGAGATATTAGTGAAATCTCCAATTCACCAAAGGGGTACCCCTTTCAGAAATCTTCAATTTCTCTAATATGAATTCGAGCAAAATTTAGATAGCGAATACTAAGGAATATGCGAGGGTCAAGGGAACAAAAGTTGTAGCCCTATGTCTTATGGTTCTATGTATAAAATTTCGTAAAAATCCGAGGTTTGCAGAGGGTGATACAGTCAAAATACTGAGAGATGTACGAATATAAGGAAAAAACTTGCGAAAATTGCCATCAAAAAGGGGAATTTTTTTTGAAATGTTGAGTTAAGGCTCCGTTTCGACTCCAATATATTCATTTACCCATGAGATCTCTTGGGGTAAAATATCGAGCGAGTTGAACAGGAGGGTAATACATTTCGGTGAAATTAGTGAAATCTCCAATTCACCAAAGGGGTACCCCTTTCAGAAATCTTCGATTTCTCTAATATGAATTCGAGCAATGTTTAGATAGTGAATACTAAGGAATATGCGAGGGTCATCGAAAGAAAATTTTTAGCCCTACGTCTTAGGGTTCGATGTATAAAATTTCATACAAATCCAAGGTGTGCAGAGGGTGATACAGTCAAAATACTGAGAGATGTACGAATATAAGGAAAAAACTTGCGAAAATTGCCATCAAAAAGGGGAATTTTTTTTGAAATGTTGAGTTAAGGCTCCGTTTCGACTCCAATATATTCATTTACCCATGAGATCTCTTGGGGTAAAATATCGAGCGAGTTGAACAGGAGGGTAATACATTTCGGAGAAATTAGTGAAATCTCCAATTCACCAAAGGGGTACCCCTTTCAGAAATCTTCGATTTCTCTAATATGAATTCGAGCAATGTTTAGATAGTGAATACTAAGGAATATGCGAGGGTCATCGAAAGAAAATTTTTAGCCCTACGTCTTAGGGTTCGATGTATAAAATTTCATACAAATCCGAGGTGTGCAGAGGGTGATACAGTCAAAATACTGAGAGATGTACGAATATAAGGAAAAAACTTGCGAAAATTGCCATCAAAAAGGGGAATTTTTTTTGAAATGTTGAGTTAAGGCTCCGTTTCGACTCCAATATATTCATTTACCCATGAGATCTCTTGGGGTAAAATATCGAGCGAGTTGAACAGGAGGGTAATACATTTCGGAGAAATTAGTGAAATCTCCAATTCACCAAAGGGGTACCCCTTTCAGAAATCTTCGATTTCTCTAATATGAATTCGAGCAATGTTTAGAAAGTGAATACTAAGGAATATGCGAGGGTCATCGAAAGAAAATTTTTAGCCCTACGTCTTAGGGTTCTATGTATAAAATTTCATACAAATCCGAGGTGTCCAGAGGGTGATACAGTCAAAATACTGAGAGATGTACGAATATAAGGAAAAAACTTGCGAAAATTGCCATCAAAAAGGGGAATTTTTTTTGAAATGTTGAGTTAAGGCTCCGTTTCGACTCCAATATATTCATTTACCCATGAGATCTCTTGGGGTAAAATATCGAGCGAGTTGAACAGGAGGGTAATACATTTCGGAGAAATTAGTGAAATCTCCAATTCACCAAAGGGGTACCCCTTTCAGAAATCTTCGATTTCTCTAATATGAATTCGAGCAATGTTTAGAAAGTGAATACTAAGGAATATGCGAGGGTCATCGAAAGAAAATTTTTAGCCCTACGTCTTAGGGTTCGATGTATAAAATTTCATACAAATCCAAGGTGTGCAGAGGGTGATACAGTCAAAATACTGAGAGATGTACGAATATAAGGAAAAAACTTGCGAAAATTGCCATCAAAAAGGGGAATTTTTTTTGAAATGTTGAGTTAAGGCTCCGTTTCGACTCCAATATATTCATTTACCCATGAGATCTCTTGGGGTAAAATATCGAGCGAGTTGAACAGGAGGGTAATACATTTCGGAGAAATTAGTGAAATCTCCAATTCACCAAAGGGGTACCCCTTTCAGAAATCTTCGATTTCTCTAATATGAATTCGAGCAATGTTTAGATAGTGAATACTAAGGAATATGCGAGGGTCATCGAAAGAAAATTTTTAGCCCTACGTCTTAGGGTTCTATGTATAAAATTTCATACAAATCCGAGGTGTGCAGAGGGTGATACAGTCAAAATACTGAGAGATGTACGAATATAAGGAAAAAACTTGCGAAAATTGCCATCAAAAAGGGGAATTTTTTTTGAAATGTTGAGTTAAAGCTCCGTTTCGACTTCAATATATTCATTTACCCTTGAGATCTCTTGGGGTAAAATATCGAGCGAGTTGAACAGGAGGGTAATACATTTCGGAGAAATTAGTGAAATCTCCAATTCACCAAAGGGGTACCCCTTTCAGAAATCTTCGATTTCTCTAATATGAATTCGAGCAATGTTTAGATAGTGAATACTAAGGAATATGCGAGGGTCATCGAAAGAAAATTTTTAGCCCTACGTCTTAGGGTTCTATGTATAAAATTTCATACAAATCCGAGGTGTGCAGAGGGTGATACAGTCAAAATACTGAGAGATGTACGAATATAAGGAAAAAACTTGCGAAAATTGCCATCAAAAAGGGGAATTTTTTTTGAAATGTTGAGTTAAGGCTCCGTTTCGACTTCAATATATTCATTTACCCTTGAGATCTCTTGGGGAAAAATATCGAGCGAGTTGAACAGGAGGGTAATACATTTCGGAGAAATTAGTGAAATCTCCAATTCACCAAAGGGGTACCCCTTTCAGAAATCTTCGATTTCTCTAATATGAATTCGAGCAATGTTTAGATAGTGAATACTAAGGAATATGCGAGGGTCATCGAAAGAAAATTTTTAGCCCTACGTCTTAGGGTTCTATGTATAAAATTTCATACACATCTGAGTTGTGCAGAGGGTGATACAGTCAAAATACTGAGAGATGTACGAATATAAGGAAAAAACTTGCGAAAATTGCCATCAAAAAGGGGAATTTTTTTTGAAATGTTGAGTTAAGGCTCCGTTTCGACTCCAATATATTCATTTACCCATGATATCTCTTGGGGAAAAATATCGAGCGAGTTGAACACGAGGGTAATACATTTCGGAGATATTAGTGAAATCTCCAATTCACCAAAGGGGTACCCCTTTCAGAAATCTTCAATTTCTCTAATATGAATTCGAGCAAAATTTAGATAGCGAATACTAAGGAATATGCGAGGGTCAAGGGAACAAAAGTTGTAGCCCTATGTCTTATGGTTCTATGTATAAAATTTCGTAAAAATCCGAGGTTTGCAGAGGGTGATACAGTCAAAATACTGAGAGATGTACGAATATAAGGAAAAAACTTGCGAAAATTGCCATCAAAAAGGGGAATTTTTTTTGAAATGTTGAGTTAAGGCTCCGTTTCGACTCCAATATATTCATTTACCCATGAGATCTCTTGGGGTAAAATATCGAGCGAGTTGAACAGGAGGGTAATACATTTCGGTGAAATTAGTGAAATCTCCAATTCACCAAAGGGGTACCCCTTTCAGAAATCTTCGATTTCTCTAATATGAATTCGAGCAATGTTTAGATAGTGAATACTAAGGAATATGCGAGGGTCATCGAAAGAAAATTTTTAGCCCTACGTCTTAGGGTTCGATGTATAAAATTTCATACAAATCCAAGGTGTGCAGAGGGTGATACAGTCAAAATACTGAGAGATGTACGAATATAAGGAAAAAACTTGCGAAAATTGCCATCAAAAAGGGGAATTTTTTTTGAAATGTTGAGTTAAGGCTCCGTTTCGACTCCAATATATTCATTTACCCATGAGATCTCTTGGGGTAAAATATCGAGCGAGTTGAACAGGAGGGTAATACATTTCGGAGAAATTAGTGAAATCTCCAATTCACCAAAGGGGTACCCCTTTCAGAAATCTTCGATTTCTCTAATATGAATTCGAGCAATGTTTAGATAGTGAATACTAAGGAATATGCGAGGGTCATCGAAAGAAAATTTTTAGCCCTACGTCTTAGGGTTCGATGTATAAAATTTCATACAAATCCGAGGTGTGCAGAGGGTGATACAGTCAAAATACTGAGAGATGTACGAATATAAGGAAAAAACTTGCGAAAATTGCCATCAAAAAGGGGAATTTTTTTTGAAATGTTGAGTTAAGGCTCCGTTTCGACTCCAATATATTCATTTACCCATGAGATCTCTTGGGGTAAAATATCGAGCGAGTTGAACAGGAGGGTAATACATTTCGGAGAAATTAGTGAAATCTCCAATTCACCAAAGGGGTACCCCTTTCAGAAATCTTCGATTTCTCTAATATGAATTCGAGCAATGTTTAGAAAGTGAATACTAAGGAATATGCGAGGGTCATCGAAAGAAAATTTTTAGCCCTACGTCTTAGGGTTCTATGTATAAAATTTCATACAAATCCGAGGTGTCCAGAGGGTGATACAGTCAAAATACTGAGAGATGTACGAATATAAGGAAAAAACTTGCGAAAATTGCCATCAAAAAGGGGAATTTTTTTTGAAATGTTGAGTTAAGGCTCCGTTTCGACTCCAATATATTCATTTACCCATGAGATCTCTTGGGGTAAAATATCGAGCGAGTTGAACAGGAGGGTAATACATTTCGGAGAAATTAGTGAAATCTCCAATTCACCAAAGGGGTACCCCTTTCAGAAATCTTCGATTTCTCTAATATGAATTCGAGCAATGTTTAGATAGTGAATACTAAGGAATATGCGAGGGTCATCGAAAGAAAATTTTTAGCCCTACGTCTTAGGGTTCGATGTATAAAATTTCATACAAATCCAAGGTGTGCAGAGGGTGATACAGTCAAAATACTGAGAGATGTACGAATATAAGGAAAAAACTTGCGAAAATTGCCATCAAAAAGGGGAATTTTTTTTGAAATGTTGAGTTAAGGCTCCGTTTCGACTCCAATATATTCATTTACCCATGAGATCTCTTGGGGTAAAATATCGAGCGAGTTGAACAGGAGGGTAATACATTTCGGAGAAATTAGTGAAATCTCCAATTCACCAAAGGGGTACCCCTTTCAGAAATCTTCGATTTCTCTAATATGAATTCGAGCAATGTTTAGATAGTGAATACTAAGGAATATGCGAGGGTCATCGAAAGAAAATTTTTAGCCCTACGTCTTAGGGTTCTATGTATAAAATTTCATACAAATCCGAGGTGTGCAGAGGGTGATACAGTCAAAATACTGAGAGATGTACGAATATAAGGAAAAAACTTGCGAAAATTGCCATCAAAAAGGGGAATTTTTTTTGAAATGTTGAGTTAAAGCTCCGTTTCGACTTCAATATATTCATTTACCCTTGAGATCTCTTGGGGTAAAATATCGAGCGAGTTGAACAGGAGGGTAATACATTTCGGAGAAATTAGTGAAATCTCCAATTCACCAAAGGGGTACCCCTTTCAGAAATCTTCGATTTCTCTAATATGAATTCGAGCAATGTTTAGATAGTGAATACTAAGGAATATGCGAGGGTCATCGAAAGAAAATTTTTAGCCCTACGTCTTAGGGTTCTATGTATAAAATTTCATACAAATCCGAGGTGTGCAGAGGGTGATACAGTCAAAATACTGAGAGATGTACGAATATAAGGAAAAAACTTGCGAAAATTGCCATCAAAAAGGGGAATTTTTTTTGAAATGTTGAGTTAAGGCTCCGTTTCGACTTCAATATATTCATTTACCCTTGAGATCTCTTGGGGAAAAATATCGAGCGAGTTGAACAGGAGGGTAATACATTTCGGAGAAATTAGTGAAATCTCCAATTCACCAAAGGGGTACCCCTTTCAGAAATCTTCGATTTCTCTAATATGAATTCGAGCAATGTTTAGATAGTGAATACTAAGGAATATGCGAGGGTCATCGAAAGAAAATTTTTAGCCCTACGTCTTAGGGTTCTATGTATAAAATTTCATACACATCTGAGTTGTGCAGAGGGTGATACAGTCAAAATACTGAGAGATGTACGAATATAAGGAAAAAACTTGCGAAAATTGCCATCAAAAAGGGGAATTTTTTTTGAAATGTTGAGTTAAGGCTCCGTTTCGACTCCAATATATTCATTTACCCATGAGATCTCTTGGGGTAAAATATCGAGCGAGTTGAACAGGAGGGTAATACATTTCGGAGAAATTAGTGAAATCTCCAATTCACCAAAGGGGTACCCCTTTCAGAAATCTTCGATTTCTCTAATATGAATTCGAGCAATGTTTAGATAGTGAATACTAAGGAATATGCGAGGGTCATCGAAAGAAAATTTTTAGCCCTACGTCTTAGGGTTCTATGTATAAAATTTCATACAAATCCGAGGTGTGCAGAGGGTGATACAGTCAAAATACTGAGAGATGTACGAATATAAGGAAAAAACTTGCGAAAATTGCCATCAAAAAGGGGAATTTTTTTTGAAATGTTGAGTTAAAGCTCCGTTTCGACTTCAATATATTCATTTACCCTTGAGATCTCTTGGGGTAAAATATCGAGCGAGTTGAACAGGAGGGTAATACATTTCGGAGAAATTAGTGAAATCTCCAATTCACCAAAGGGGTACCCCTTTCAGAAATCTTCGATTTCTCTAATATGAATTCGAGCAATGTTTAGATAGTGAATACTAAGGAATATGCGAGGGTCATCGAAAGAAAATTTTTAGCCCTACGTCTTAGGGTTCTATGTATAAAATTTCATACAAATCCGAGGTGTGCAGAGGGTGATACAGTCAAAATACTGAGAGATGTACGAATATAAGGAAAAAACTTGCGAAAATTGCCATCAAAAAGGGGAATTTTTTTTGAAATGTTGAGTTAAGGCTCCGTTTCGACTTCAATATATTCATTTACCCTTGAGATCTCTTGGGGAAAAATATCGAGCGAGTTGAACAGGAGGGTAATACATTTCGGAGAAATTAGTGAAATCTCCAATTCACCAAAGGGGTACCCCTTTCAGAAATCTTCGATTTCTCTAATATGAATTCGAGCAATGTTTAGATAGTGAATACTAAGGAATATGCGAGGGTCATCGAAAGAAAATTTTTAGCCCTACGTCTTAGGGTTCTATGTATAAAATTTCATACACATCTGAGTTGTGCAGAGGGTGATACAGTCAAAATACTGAGAGATGTACGAATATAAGGAAAAAACTTGCGAAAATTGCCATCAAAAAGGGGAATTTTTTTTGAAATGTTGAGTTAAGGCTCCGTTTCGACTCCAATATATTCATTTACCCATGATATCTCTTGGGGAAAAATATCGAGCGAGTTGAACACGAGGGTAATACATTTCGGAGATATTAGTGAAATCTCCAATTCACCAAAGGGGTACCCCTTTCAGAAATCTTCAATTTCTCTAATATGAATTCGAGCAAAATTTAGATAGCGAATACTAAGGAATATGCGAGGGTCAAGGGAACAAAAGTTGTAGCCCTATGTCTTATGGTTCTATGTATAAAATTTCGTAAAAATCCGAGGTTTGCAGAGGGTGATACAGTCAAAATACTGAGAGATGTACGAATATAAGGAAAAAACTTGCGAAAATTGCCATCAAAAAGGGGAATTTTTTTTGAAATGTTGAGTTAAGGCTCCGTTTCGACTCCAATATATTCATTTACCCATGAGATCTCTTGGGGTAAAATATCGAGCGAGTTGAACAGGAGGGTAATACATTTCGGTGAAATTAGTGAAATCTCCAATTCACCAAAGGGGTACCCCTTTCAGAAATCTTCGATTTCTCTAATATGAATTCGAGCAATGTTTAGATAGTGAATACTAAGGAATATGCGAGGGTCATCGAAAGAAAATTTTTAGCCCTACGTCTTAGGGTTCTATGTATAAAATTTCATACAAATCCGAGGTGTGCAGAGGGTGATACAGTCAAAATACTGAGAGATGTACGAATATAAGGAAAAAACTTGCGAAAATTGCCATCAAAAAGGGGAATTATTTTTTGAAATGTTGAGTTAAGGCTCCGTTTCGACTTCAATATATTCATTTACCCTTGAGATCTCTTGGGGTAAAATATCGAGCGAGTTGAACAGGAGGGTAATACATTTCGGAGAAATTAGTGAAATCTCCAATTCACCAAAGGGGTACCCCTTTCAGAAATCTTCGATTTCTCTAATATGAATTCGAGCAATGTTTAGATAGTGAATACTAAGGAATATGCGAGGGTCATCGAAAGAAAATTTTTAGCCCTACGTCTTAGGGTTCTATGTATAAAATTTCATACACATCCGAGTTGTGCAGAGGGTGATACTGTCAAAATACTGAGAGATGTACGAATATAAGGAAAAAACTTGCGAAAATTGCCATCAAAAAGGGTAATTTTTTTTGAAATGTTGAGTTAAGGCTCCGTTTCGACTCCAATATATTCATTTACCCATGAGATCTCTTGGGGTAAAATATCGAGCGAGTTGAACAGGAGGGTAATACATTTCGGAGAAATTAGTGAAATCTCCAATTCACCAAAGGGGTACCCCTTTCAGAAATCTTCGATTTCTCTAATATGAATTCGAGCAATGTTTAGATAGTGAATACTAAGGAATATGCGAGGGTCATCGAAAGAAAATTTTTAGCCCTACGTCTTAGGGTTCTATGTATAAAATTTCATACAAATCCGAGGTGTGCAGAGGGTGATACAGTCAAAATACTGAGAGATGTACGAATATAAGGAAAAAACTTGCGAAAATTGCCATCAAAAAGGGGAATTTTTTTTGAAATGTTGAGTTAAGGCTCCGTTTCGACTTCAATATATTCATTTACCCTTGAGATCTCTTGGGGTAAAATATCGAGCGAGTTGAACAGGAGGGTAATACATTTCGGAGAAATTAGTGAAATCTCCAATTCACCAAAGGGGTACCCCTTTCAGAAATCTTCGATTTCTCTAATATGAATTCGAGCAATGTTTAGATAGTGAATACTAAGGAATATGCGAGGGTCATCGAAAGAAAATTTTTAGCCCTACGTCTTAGGGTTCTATGTATAAAATTTCATACACATCCGAGTTGTGCAGAGGGTGATACTGTCAAAATACTGAGAGATGTACGAATATAAGGAAAAAACTTGCGAAAATTGCCATCAAAAAGGGTAATTTTTTTTGAAATGTTGAGTTAAGGCTCCGTTTCGACTCCAATATATTCATTTACCCATGAGATCTCTTGGGGTAAAATATCGAGCGAGTTGAACAGGAGGGTAATACATTTCGGAGAAATTAGTGAAATCTCCAATTCACCAAAGGGGTACCCCTTTCAGAAATCTTCGATTTCTCTAATATGAATTCGAGCAATGTTTAGATAGTGAATACTAAGGAATATGCGAGGGTCATCGAAAGAAAATTTTTAGCCCTACGTCTTAGGGTTCTATGTATAAAATTTCATACAAATCCGAGGTGTGCAGAGGGTGATACAGTCAAAATACTGAGAGATGTACGAATATAAGGAAAAAACTTGCGAAAATTGCCATCAAAAAGGGGAATTTTTTTTGAAATGTTGAGTTAAGGCTCCGTTTCGACTTCAATATATTCATTTACCCTTGAGATCTCTTGGGGTAAAATATCGAGCGAGTTGAACAGGAGGGTAATACATTTCGGAGAAATTAGTGAAATCTCCAATTCACCAAAGGGGTACCCCTTTCAGAAATCTTCGATTTCTCTAATATGAATTCGAGCAATGTTTAGATAGTGAATACTAAGGAATATGCGAGGGTCATCGAAAGAAAATTTTTAGCCCTACGTCTTAGGGTTCTATGTATAAAATTTCATACACATCTGAGTTGTGCAGAGGGTGATACAGTCAAAATACTGAGAGATGTACGAATATAAGGAAAAAACTTGCGAAAATTGCCATCAAAAAGGGGAATTTTTTTTGAAATGTTGAGTTAAGGCTCCGTTTCGACTCCAATATATTCATTTACCCATGATATCTCTTGGGGAAAAATATCGAGCGAGTTGAACACGAGGGTAATACATTTCGGAGATATTAGTGAAATCTCCAATTCACCAAAGGGGTACCCCTTTCAGAAATCTTCAATTTCTCTAATATGAATTCGAGCAAAATTTAGATAGCGAATACTAAGGAATATGCGAGGGTCAAGGGAACAAAAGTTGTAGCCCTATGTCTTATGGTTCTATGTATAAAATTTCGTAAAAATCCGAGGTGTGCAGAGGGTGATACAGTCAAAATACTGAGAGATGTACGAATATAAGGAAAAAACTTGCGAAAATTGCCATCAAAAAGGGGAATTTTTTTTGAAATGTTGAGTTAAGGCTCCGTTTCAACTCCAATATATTCATTTACCCATGATATCTCTTGGGGAAAAATATCGAGCGAGTTGAACACGAGGGTAATACATTTCGGAGAAATTAGTGAAATCTCCAATTCACCAAAGGGGTACCCCTTTCAGAAATCTTCGATTTCTCTAATATGAATTCGAGCAATGTTTAGATAGCGAATACTAAGGAATATGCGAGGGTCATCGAAAGAAAATTTTTAGCCCTACGTCTTAGGGTTCGAAGTATAAAATTTCATACAAATCCGAGGTGTGCAGAGGGTGATACAGTCAAAATACTGAGAGATGTACGAATATAAGGAAAAAACTTGCGAAAATTGCCATCAAAAAGGGGAATTTTTTTTGAAATGTTGAGTTAAGGCTCCGTTTCGACTCCAATATATTCATTTACCCATGAGTTCTCTTGGGGTAAAATATCGAGCTAGTTGAACAGGAGGGTAATACATTTCGGAGAAATTAGTGAAATCTCCAATTCACCAAAGGGGTACCCCTTTCAGAAATCTTCGATTTCTCTAATATGAATTCGAGCAATGTTTAGATAGTGAATACTAAGAAATATGCGAGGGTCACCGAAAGAAAATTTTTAGCCCTACGTCTTAGGGTTCTATGTATAAAATTTCATACAAATCCGAGGTGTGCAGAGGGTGATACAGTCAAAATACTGAGAGATGTACGAATATAAGGAAAAAACTTGCGAAAATTGCCATCAAAAAGGGGAATTTTTTTTGAAATGTTGAGTTAAGGCTCCGTTTCGACTCCAATATATTCATTTACCCATGAGATCTCTTGGGGTAAAATATCGAGCGAGTTGAACAGGAGGGTAATACATTTCGGAGAAATTAGTGAAATCTCCAATTCACCAAAGGGGTACCCCTTTCAGAAATCTTCGATTTCTCTAATATGAATTCGAGCAATGTTTAGATAGCGAATACTAAGGAATATGCGACGGTCAAGGGAAAAAAAGTTGTAGCTCTATGTCTTAGGGTTCTATGTATAAAATTTCGTAAAAATCCGAGGTGTGCAAAGGGTGATACAGTCAAAATACTGAGAGATGTACGAATATAAGGAAAAAACTTGCGAAAATTGCCATCAAAAAGGGGAATTTTTTTTGAAATGTTGAGTTAAGGCTCCGTTTCGACTCCAATATATTCATTTACCCATCAGATCTCTTGGGGTAAAATATCGAGCGAGTTGAACAGGAGGGTAATACATTTCGGTGAAATTAGTGAAATCTCCAATTCACCAAAGGGGTACCCCTTTCAGAAATCTTCGATTTCTCTAATATGAATTCGAGCAATGTTTAGATAGTGAATACTAAGGAATAAGCGAGGGTCATCGAAAGAAAATTTTTAGCCCTACGTCTTAGGGTTCGATGTATAAAATTTCATACAAATCCGAGGTGTGCAGAGGGTGATACAGTCAAAATACTGAGAGATGTACGAATATAAGGAAAAAACTTGCGAAAATTGCCATCAAAAAGGGGAATTTTTTTTGAAATGTTGAGTTAAGGCTCCGTTTCGACTCCAATATATTCATTTACCCATGAGATCTCTTGGGGTAAAATATCGAGCGAGTTGAACAGGAGGGTAATACATTTCGGAGAAATTAGTGAAATCTCCAATTCACCAAAGGGGTACCCCTTTCAGAAATCTTCGATTTCTCTAATATGAATTCGAGCAATGTTTAGATAGTGAATACTAAGGAATATGCGAGGCTCATCGAAAGAAAATTTTTAGCCCTACGTCTTAGGATTCTATGTATAAAATTTCATACAAATCCGAGGTGTCCAGAGGGTGATACAGTCAAAATACTGAGAGATGTACGAATATAAGGAAAAAACTTGCGAAAATTGCCATCAAAAAGGGTAATTTTTTTTGAAATGTTGAGTTAAGGCTCCGTTTCGACTCCAATATATTCATTTACCCATGAGATCTCTTGGGGTAAAATATCGAGCGAGTTGAACAGGAGGGTAATACATTTCGGAGAAATTAGTGAAATCTCCAATTCACCAAAGGGGTACCCCTTTCAGAAATCTTCGATTTCTCTAATATGAATTCGAGCAATGTTTAGATAGTGAATACTAAGGAATATGCGAGGGTCATCGAAAGAAAATTTTTAGCCCTACGTCTTAGGGTTCTATGTATAAAATTTCATACAAATCCGAGGTGTGCAGAGGGTGATACAGTCAAAATACTGAGAGATGTACGAATATAAGGAAAAAACTTGCGAAAATTGCCATCAAAAAGGGGAATTTTTTTTGAAATGTTGAGTTAAGGCTCCGTTTCGACTTCAATATATTCATTTACCCTTGAGATCTCTTGGGGTAAAATATCGAGCGAGTTGAACAGGAGGGTAATACATTTCGGAGAAATTAGTGAAATCTCCAATTCACCAAAGGGGTACCCCTTTCAGAAATCTTCGATTTCTCTAATATGAATTCGAGCAATGTTTAGATAGTGAATACTAAGGAATATGCGAGGCTCATCGAAAGAAAATTTTTAGCCCTACGTCTTAGGGTTCTATGTATAAAATTTCATACACATCTGAGTTGTGCAGAGGGTGATACAGTCAAAATACTGAGAGATGTACGAATATAAGGAAAAAACTTGCGAAAATTGCCATCAAAAAGGGGAATTTTTTTTGAAATGTTGAGTTAAGGCTCCGTTTCGACTCCAATATATTCATTTACCCATGATATCTCTTGGGGAAAAATATCGAGCGAGTTGAACACGAGGGTAATACATTTCGGAGATATTAGTGAAATCTCCAATTCACCAAAGGGGTACCCCTTTCAGAAATCTTCAATTTCTCTAATATGAATTCGAGCAAAATTTAGATAGCGAATACTAAGGAATATGCGAGGGTCAAGGGAACAAAAGTTGTAGCCCTATGTCTTATGGTTCTATGTATAAAATTTCGTAAAAATCCGAGGTGTGCAGAGGGTGATACAGTCAAAATACTGAGAGATGTACGAATATAAGGAAAAAACTTGCGAAAATTGCCATCAAAAAGGGGAATTTTTTTTGAAATGTTGAGTTAAGGCTCCGTTTCAACTCCAATATATTCATTTACCCATGATATCTCTTGGGGAAAAATATCGAGCGAGTTGAACACGAGGGTAATACATTTCGGAGAAATTAGTGAAATCTCCAATTCACCAAAGGGGTACCCCTTTCAGAAATCTTCGATTTCTCTAATATGAATTCGAGCAATGTTTAGATAGCGAATACTAAGGAATATGCGAGGGTCATCGAAAGAAAATTTTTAGCCCTACGTCTTAGGGTTCGAAGTATAAAATTTCATACAAATCCGAGGTGTGCAGAGGGTGATACAGTCAAAATACTGAGAGATGTACGAATATAAGGAAAAAACTTGCGAAAATTGCCATCAAAAAGGGGAATTTTTTTTGAAATGTTGAGTTAAGGCTCCGTTTCGACTCCAATATATTCATTTACCCATGAGTTCTCTTGGGGTAAAATATCGAGCTAGTTGAACAGGAGGGTAATACATTTCGGAGAAATTAGTGAAATCTCCAATTCACCAAAGGGGTACCCCTTTCAGAAATCTTCGATTTCTCTAATATGAATTCGAGCAATGTTTAGATAGTGAATACTAAGAAATATGCGAGGGTCACCGAAAGAAAATTTTTAGCCCTACGTCTTAGGGTTCTATGTATAAAATTTCATACAAATCCGAGGTGTGCAGAGGGTGATACAGTCAAAATACTGAGAGATGTACGAATATAAGGAAAAAACTTGCGAAAATTGCCATCAAAAAGGGGAATTTTTTTTGAAATGTTGAGTTAAGGCTCCGTTTCGACTCCAATATATTCATTTACCCATGAGATCTCTTGGGGTAAAATATCGAGCGAGTTGAACAGGAGGGTAATACATTTCGGAGAAATTAGTGAAATCTCCAATTCACCAAAGGGGTACCCCTTTCAGAAATCTTCGATTTCTCTAATATGAATTCGAGCAATGTTTAGATAGCGAATACTAAGGAATATGCGACGGTCAAGGGAAAAAAAGTTGTAGCTCTATGTCTTAGGGTTCTATGTATAAAATTTCGTAAAAATCCGAGGTGTGCAAAGGGTGATACAGTCAAAATACTGAGAGATGTACGAATATAAGGAAAAAACTTGCGAAAATTGCCATCAAAAAGGGGAATTTTTTTTGAAATGTTGAGTTAAGGCTCCGTTTCGACTCCAATATATTCATTTACCCATCAGATCTCTTGGGGTAAAATATCGAGCGAGTTGAACAGGAGGGTAATACATTTCGGAGAAATTAGTGAAATCTCCAATTCACCAAAGGGGTACCCCTTTCAGAAATCTTCGATTTCTCTAATATGAATTCGAGCAATGTTTAGATAGTGAATACTAAGGAATAAGCGAGGGTCATCGAAAGAAAATTTTTAGCCCTACGTCTTAGGGTTCGATGTATAAAATTTCATACAAATCCGAGGTGTGCAGAGGGTGATACAGTCAAAATACTGAGAGATGTACGAATATAAGGAAAAAACTTGCGAAAATTGCCATCAAAAAGGGGAATTTTTTTTGAAATGTTGAGTTAAGGCTCCGTTTCGACTCCAATATATTCATTTACCCATGAGATCTCTTGGGGTAAAATATCGAGCGAGTTGAACAGGAGGGTAATACATTTCGGAGAAATTAGTGAAATCTCCAATTCACCAAAGGGGTACCCCTTTCAGAAATCTTCGATTTCTCTAATATGAATTCGAGCAATGTTTAGATAGTGAATACTAAGGAATATGCGAGGCTCATCGAAAGAAAATTTTTAGCCCTACGTCTTAGGATTCTATGTATAAAATTTCATACAAATCCGAGGTGTCCAGAGGGTGATACAGTCAAAATACTGAGAGATGTACGAATATAAGGAAAAAACTTGCGAAAATTGCCATCAAAAAGGGGAATTTTTTTTGAAATGTTGAGTTAAGGCTCCGTTTCGACTCCAATTTATTCATTTACCCATGAGATCTCTTGGGGTAAAATATCGAGCGAGTTGAACAGGAGGGTAATACATTTCGGAGAAATTAGTGAAATCTCCAATTCACCAAAGGGGTACCCCTTTCAGAAATCTTCGATTTCTCTAATATGAATTCGAGCAATGTTTAGATAGTGAATACTAAGGAATATGCGAGGGTCATCGAAAGAAAATTTTTAGCCCTACGTCTTAGGGTTCGATGTATAAAATTTCATACAAATCCAAGGTGTGCAGAGGGTGATACAGTCAAAATACTGAGAGATGTACGAATATAAGGAAAAAACTTGCGAAAATTGCCATCAAAAAGGGGAATTTTTTTTGAAATGTTGAGTTAAGGCTCCGTTTCGACTCCAATATATTCATTTACCCATGAGATCTCTTGGGGTAAAATATCGAGCGAGTTGAACAGGAGGGTAATACATTTCGGAGAAATTAGTGAAATCTCCAATTCACCAAAGGGGTACCCCTTTCAGAAATCTTCGATTTCTCTAATATGAATTCGAGCAATGTTTAGATAGTGAATACTAAGGAATATGCGAGGCTCATCGAAAGAAAATTTTTAGCCCTACGTCTTAGGGTTCTATGTATAAAATTTCATACAAATCCGAGGTGTGCAGAGGGTGATACAGTCAAAATACTGAGAGATGTACGAATATAAGGAAAAAACTTGCGAAAATTGCCATCAAAAAGGGGAATTTTTTTTGAAATGTTGAGTTAAGGCTCCGTTTCGACTTCAATATATTCATTTACCCTTGAGATCTCTTGGGGTAAAATATCGAGCGAGTTGAACAGGAGGGTAATACATTTCGGAGAAATTAGTGAAATCTCCAATTCACCAAAGGGGTACCCCTTTCAGAAATCTTCGATTTCTCTAATATGAATTCGAGCAATGTTTAGATAGTGAATACTAAGGAATATGCGAGGGTCATCGAAAGAAAATTTTTAGCCCTACGTCTTAGGGTTCTATGTATAAAATTTCATACACATCTGAGTTGTGCAGAGGGTGATACAGTCAAAATACTGAGAGATGTACGAATATAAGGAAAAAACTTGCGAAAATTGCCATCAAAAAGGGGAATTTTTTTTGAAATGTTGAGTTAAGGCTCCGTTTCGACTCCAATATATTCATTTACCCATGATATCTCTTGGGGAAAAATATCGAGCGAGTTGAACACGAGGGTAATACATTTCGGAGATATTAGTGAAATCTCCAATTCACCAAAGGGGTACCCCTTTCAGAAATCTTCAATTTCTCTAATATGAATTCGAGCAAAATTTAGATAGCGAATACTAAGGAATATGCGAGGGTCAAGGGAACAAAAGTTGTAGCCCTATGTCTTATGGTTCTATGTATAAAATTTCGTAAAAATCCGAGGTTTGCAGAGGGTGATACAGTCAAAATACTGAGAGATGTACGAATATAAGGAAAAAACTTGCGAAAATTGCCATCAAAAAGGGGAATTTTTTTTGAAATGTTGAGTTAAGGCTCCGTTTCGACTCCAATATATTCATTTACCCATGAGATCTCTTGGGGTAAAATATCGAGCGAGTTGAACAGGAGGGTAATACATTTCGGTGAAATTAGTGAAATCTCCAATTCACCAAAGGGGTACCCCTTTCAGAAATCTTCGATTTCTCTAATATGAATTCGAGCAATGTTTAGATAGTGAATACTAAGGAATATGCGAGGGTCATCGAAAGAAAATTTTTAGCCCTACGTCTTAGGGTTCGATGTATAAAATTTCATACAAATCCGAGGTGTGCAGAGGGTGATACAGTCAAAATACTGAGAGATGTACGAATATAAGGAAAAAACTTGCGAAAATTGCCATCAAAAAGGGGAATTTTTTTTGAAATGTTGAGTTAAGGCTCCGTTTCGACTCCAATATATTCATTTACCCATGAGATCTCTTGGGGTAAAATATCGAGCGAGTTGAACAGGAGGGTAATACATTTCGGAGATATTAGTGAAATCTCCAATTCACCAAAGGGGTACCCCTTTCAGAAATCTTCAATTTCTCTAATATGAATTCGAGCAAAATTTAGATAGCGAATACTAAGGAATATGCGAGGGTCAAGGGAACAAAAGTTGTAGCCCTATGTCTTATGGTTCTATGTATAAAATTTCGTAAAAATCCGAGGTGTGCAGAGGGTGATACAGTCAAAATACTGAGAGATGTACGAATATAAGGAAAAAACTTGCGAAAATTGCCATCAAAAAGGGGAATTTTTTTTGAAATGTTGAGTTAAGGCTCCGTTTCAACTCCAATATATTCATTTACCCATGATATCTCTTGGGGAAAAATATCGAGCGAGTTGAACACGAGGGTAATACATTTCGGAGAAATTAGTGAAATCTCCAATTCACCAAAGGGGTACCCCTTTCAGAAATCTTCGATTTCTCTAATATGAATTCGAGCAATGTTTAGATAGCGAATACTAAGGAATATGCGAGGGTCATCGAAAGAAAATTTTTAGCCCTACGTCTTAGGGTTCGAAGTATAAAATTTCATACAAATCCGAGGTGTGCAGAGGGTGATACAGTCAAAATACTGAGAGATGTACGAATATAAGGAAAAAACTTGCGAAAATTGCCATCAAAAAGGGGAATTTTTTTTGAAATGTTGAGTTAAGGCTCCGTTTCGACTCCAATATATTCATTTACCCATGAGATCTCTTGGGGTAAAATATCGAGCGAGTTGAACAGGAGGGTAATACATTTCGGAGAAATTAGTTAAATCTCCAATTCACCAAAGGGGTACCCCTTTCAGAAATCTTCGATTTCTCTAATATGAATTCGAGCAATGTTTAGATAGTGAATACTAAGGAATATGCGAGGCTCATCGAAAGAAAATTTTTAGCCCTACGTCTTAGGATTCTATGTATAAAATTTCATACAAATCCGAGGTGTCCAGAGGGTGATACAGTCAAAATACTGAGAGATGTACGAATATAAGGAAAAAACTTGCGAAAATTGCCATCAAAAAGGGGAATTTTTTTTGAAATGTTGAGTTAAGGCTCCGTTTCGACTCCAATTTATTCATTTACCCATGAGATCTCTTGGGGTAAAATATCGAGCGAGTTGAACAGGAGGGTAATACATTTCGGAGAAATTAGTGAAATCTCCAATTCACCAAAGGGGTACCCCTTTCAGAAATCTTCGATTTCTCTAATATGAATTCGAGCAATGTTTAGATAGTGAATACTAAGGAATATGCGAGGGTCATCGAAAGAAAATTTTTAGCCCTACGTCTTAGGGTTCGATGTATAAAATTTCATACAAATCCAAGGTGTGCAGAGGGTGATACAGTCAAAATACTGAGAGATGTACGAATATAAGGAAAAAACTTGCGAAAATTGCCATCAAAAAGGGGAATTTTTTTTGAAATGTTGAGTTAAGGCTCCGTTTCGACTCCAATATATTCATTTACCCATGAGATCTCTTGGGGTAAAATATCGAGCGAGTTGAACAGGAGGGTAATACATTTCGGAGAAATTAGTGAAATCTCCAATTCACCAAAGGGGTACCCCTTTCAGAAATCTTCGATTTCTCTAATATGAATTCGAGCAATGTTTAGATAGTGAATACTAAGGAATATGCGAGGGTCATCGAAAGAAAATTTTTAGCCCTACGTCTTAGGGTTCTATGTATAAAATTTCATACAAATCCGAGGTGTGCAGAGGGTGATACAGTCAAAATACTGAGAGATGTACGAATATAAGGAAAAAACTTGCGAAAATTGCCATCAAAAAGGGGAATTTTTTTTGAAATGTTGAGTTAAGGCTCCGTTTCGACTTCAATATATTCATTTACCCTTGAGATCTCTTGGGGTAAAATATCGAGCGAGTTGAACAGGAGGGTAATACATTTCGGAGAAATTAGTGAAATCTCCAATTCACCAAAGGGGTACCCCTTTCAGAAATCTTCGATTTCTCTAATATGAATTCGAGCAATGTTTAGATAGTGAATACTAAGGAATATGCGAGGCTCATCGAAAGAAAATTTTTAGCCCTACGTCTTAGGATTCTATGTATAAAATTTCATACAAATCCGAGGTGTCCAGAGGGTGATACAGTCAAAATACTGAGAGATGTACGAATATAAGGAAAAAACTTGCGAAAATTGCCATCAAAAAGGGGAATTTTTTTTGAAATGTTGAGTTAAGGCTCCGTTTCGACTCCAATTTATTCATTTACCCATGAGATCTCTTGGGGTAAAATATCGAGCGAGTTGAACAGGAGGGTAATACATTTCGGAGAAATTAGTGAAATCTCCAATTCACCAAAGGGGTACCCCTTTCAGAAATCTTCGATTTCTCTAATATGAATTCGAGCAATGTTTAGATAGTGAATACTAAGGAATATGCGAGGGTCATCGAAAGAAAATTTTTAGCCCTACGTCTTAGGGTTCGATGTATAAAATTTCATACAAATCCAAGGTGTGCAGAGGGTGATACAGTCAAAATACTGAGAGATGTACGAATATAAGGAAAAAACTTGCGAAAATTGCCATCAAAAAGGGGAATTTTTTTTGAAATGTTGAGTTAAGGCTCCGTTTCGACTTCAATATATTCATTTACCCTTGAGATCTCTTGGGGTAAAATATCGAGCGAGTTGAACAGGAGGGTAATACATTTCGGAGAAATTAGTGAAATCTCCAATTCACCAAAGGGGTACCCCTTTCAGAAATCTTCGATTTCTCTAATATGAATTCGAGCAATGTTTAGATAGTGAATACTAAGGAATATGCGAGGGTCATCGAAAGAAAATTTTTAGCCCTACGTCTTAGGGTTCTATGTATAAAATTTCATACACATCCGAGTTGTGCAGAGGGTGATACAGTCAAAATACTGAGAGATGTACGAATATAAGGAAAAAACTTGCGAAAATTGCCATCAAAAAGGGTAATTTTTTTTGAAATGTTGAGTTAAGGCTCCGTTTCGACTCCAATATATTCATTTACCCATGAGATCTCTTGGGGTAAAATATCGAGCGAGTTGAACAGGAGGGTAATACATTTCGGAGAAATTAGTGAAATCTCCAATTCACCAAAGGGGTACCCCTTTCAGAAATCTTCGATTTCTCTAATATGAATTCGAGCAATGTTTAGATAGTGAATACTAAGGAATATGCGAGGGTCATCGAAAGAAAATTTTTAGCCCTACGTCTTAGGGTTCTATGTATAAAATTTCATACAAATCCGAGGTGTGCAGAGGGTGATACAGTCAAAATACTGAGAGATGTACGAATATAAGGAAAAAACATGCGAAAATTGCCATCAAAAAGGGGAATTTTTTTTGAAATGTTGAGTTAAGGCTCCGTTTCGACTTCAATATATTCATTTACCCTTGAGATCTCTTGGGGTAAAATATCGAGCGAGTTGAACAGGAGGGTAATACATTTCGGAGAAATTAGTGAAATCTCCAATTCACCAAAGGGGTACCCCTTTCAGAAATCTTCGATTTCTCTAATATGAATTCGAGCAATGTTTAGATAGTGAATACTAAGGAATATGCGAGGGTCATCGAAAGAAAATTTTTAGCCCTACGTCTTAGGGTTCTATGTATAAAATTTCATACACATCTGAGTTGTGCAGAGGGTGATATAGTCAAAATACTGAGAGATGTACGAATATAAGGAAAAAACTTGCGAAAATTGCCATCAAAAAGGGGAATTTTTTTTGAAATGTTGAGTTAAGGCTCCGTTTCGACTCCAATATATTCATTTACCCATGATATCTCTTGGGGAAAAATATCGAGCGAGTTGAACACGAGGGTAATACATTTCGGAGATATTAGTGAAATCTCCAATTCACCAAAGGGGTACCCCTTTCAGAAATCTTCAATTTCTCTAATATGAATTCGAGCAAAATTTAGATAGCGAATACTAAGGAATATGCGAGGGTCAAGGGAACAAAAGTTGTAGCCCTATGTCTTATGGTTCTATGTATAATATTTCGTAAAAATCCGAGGTGTGCAGAGGGTGATACAGTCAAAATACTGAGAGATGTACGAATATAAGGAAAAAACTTGCGAAAATTGCCATCAAAAAGGGGAATTTTTTTTGAAATGTTGAGTTAAGGCTCCGTTTCAACTCCAATATATTCATTTACCCATGATATCTCTTGGGGAAAAATATCGAGCGAGTTGAACACGAGGGTAATACATTTCGGAGAAATTAGTGAAATCTCCAATTCACCAAAGGGGTACCCCTTTCAGAAATCTTCGATTTCTCTAATATGGATTCGAGCAATGTTTAGATAGCGAATACTAAGGAATATGCGAGGGTCATGGGAACAAAAGTTGTAGCCCTATGTCTTAGGGTTCTATGTATAAAATTTTGTAAAAATCCGAGGTGTGCAGAGGGTGATACAGTCAAAATACTGAGAGATGTACGAATATAAGGAAAAAGCTTGCGAAAATTGCCATCAAAAAGGGGAATTTTTTTTGAAATGTTGAGTTAAGGCTCCGTTTCGACTCCAATATATTCATTTACCCATGATATCTCTTGGGGAAAAATAACGAGCGAGTGGAACACGAGGGTAATACATTTCGGAGAAATTAGTGAAATCTCCAATTCACCAAAGGGGTACCCCTTTCAGAAATCTTCAATTTCTCTAATATGAATTCGAGCAATATTTAGATAGCGAATACTAAGGAATATGCGAGGGTCAAGGGAACAAAAGTTGTAGCCCTATGTCTTATGGTTCTATGTATAAAATTTCGTAAAAATCCGAGGTGTGCAGAGGGTGATACAGTCAAAATACTGAGAGATGTACGAATATAAGGAAAAAACTTGCGAAAATTGCCATCAAAAAGGGGAATTTTTTTTGAAATGTTGAGTTAAGGCTCCGTTTCAACTCCAATATATTCATTTACCCATGATATCTCTTGGGGAAAAATATCGAGCGAGTTGAACACGAGGGTAATACATTTCGGAGAAATTAGTGAAATCTCCAATTCACCAAAGGGGTACCCCTTTCAGAAATCTTCGATTTCTCTAATATGAATTCGAGCAAGGTTTAGATAGCGAATACTAAGGAATATGCGAGGGTCATCGAAAGAAAATTTTTAGCCCTACGTCTTAGGGTTCGATGTATAAAATTTCATACAAATCCGAGGTGTGCAGAGGGTGATACAGTCAAAATACTGAGAGATGTACGAATATAAGGAAAAAACTTGCGAAAATTGCCATCAAAAAGGGGAATTTTTTTTGAAATGTTGAGTTAAGGCTCCGTTTCGACTCCAATATATTCATTTACCCATGAGATCTCTTGGGGTAAAATATCGAGCGAGTTGAACAGGAGGGTAATACATTTCGGAGAAATTAGTGAAATCTCCAATTCACCAAAGGGGTACCCCTTTCAGAAATCTTCGATTTCTCTAATATGAATTCGAGCAATGTTTAGATAGTGAATACTAAGTAATATGCGAGGGTCACCGAAAGAAAATTTTTAGCCCTAAGTCTTAGGGTTCTATGTATAAAATTTCATACAAATCCGAGGTGTGCAGAGGGTGATACAGTCAAAATACTGAGAGATGTACGAATATAAGGAAAAAACTTGCGAAAATTGCCATCAAAAAGGGGAATTTTTTTTGAAATGTTGAGTTAAGGCTCCGTTTCGACTCCAATATATTCATTTACCCATGAGATCTCTTGGGGTAAAATATCGAGCGAGTTGAACAGGAGGGTAATACATTTCGGAGAAATTAGTGAAATCTCCAATTCACCAAAGGGGTACCCCTTTCAGAAATCTTCGATTTCTCTAATATGAATTCGAGCAATTTTAGATAGCGAATACTAAGGAATATGCGACGGTCAAGGGAACAAAAGTTGTAGCCCTATGTCTTAGGGTTCGATGTATAAAATTTCGTAAAAATCCGAGGTGTGCAGAGGGTGATACAGTCAAAATACTGAGAGATGTACGAATATAAGGAAAAAACTTGCGAAAATTGCCATCAAAAAGGGGAATTTTTTTTGAAATGTTGAGTTAAGGCTCCGTTTCGACTCCAATATATTCATTTACCCATGATATCTCTTGGGGAAAAATATCGAGCGAGTTGAACACGAGGGTAATACATTTCGGAGATATTAGTGAAATCTCCAATTCACCAAAGGGGTACCCCTTTCAGAAATCTTCAATTTCTCTAATATGAATTCGAGCAATATTTAGATAGCGAATACTAAGGAATATGCGAGGGTCAAGGGAACAAAAGTTGTAGCCCTATGTCTTAGGGTTCTATGTATAAAATTTCGTAAAAATCCGAGGTGTGCAAAGGGAGATACAGTCAAAATACTGAGAGATGTACGAATATAAGGAAAAAACTTGCGAAAATTGCCATCAAAAAGGGGAATTTTTTTTGAAATGTTGAGTTAAGGCTCCGTTTCGACTCCAATATATTCATTTACCCATGAGATCTCTTGGGGTAAAATATCGAGCGAGTTGAACAGGAGGGTAATACATTTCGGAGAAATTAGTGAAATCTCCAATTCACCAAAGGGGTACCCCTTTCAGAAATCTTCGATTTCTCTAATATGAATTCGAGCAATGTTTAGATAGTGAATACTAAGGAATATGAGAGGGTCATCGAAAGAAAATTTTTAGCCCTACGTCTTAGGGTTCGATGTATAAAATTTCATACAAATCCGAGGTGTGCAGAGGGTGATACAGTCAAAATACTGAGAGATGTACGAATATAAGGAAAAAACTTGCGAAAATTGCCATCAAAAAGGGGAATTTTTTTTGAAATGTTGAGTTAAGGCTCCGTTTCGACTCCAATATATTCATTTACCCATGAGATCTCTTGGGGTAAAATATCGAGCGAGTTGAACAGGAGGGTAATACATTTCGGAGAAATTAGTGAAATCTCCAATTCACCAAAGGGGTACCCCTTTCAGAAATCTTCGATTTCTCTAATATGAATTCGAGCAATGTTTAGATAGTGAATACTAAGTAATATGCGAGGGTCACCGAAAGAAAATTTTTAGCCCTAAGTCTTAGGGTTCTATGTATAAAATTTCATACAAATCCGAGGTGTGCAGAGGGTGATACAGTCAAAATACTGAGAGATGTACGAATATAAGGAAAAAACTTGCGAAAATTGCCATCAAAAAGGGGAATTTTTTTTGAAATGTTGAGTTAAGGCTCCGTTTCGACTCCAATATATTCATTTACCCATGAGATCTCTTGGGGTAAAATATCGAGCGAGTTGAACAGGAGGGTAATACATTTCGGAGAAATTAGTGAAATCTCCAATTCACCAAAGGGGTACCCCTTTCAGAAATCTTCGATTTCTCTAATATGAATTCGAGCAATTTTAGATAGCGAATACTAAGGAATATGCGATGGTCAAGGGAACAAAAGTTGTAGCCCTATGTCTTAGGGTTCGATGTATAAAATTTCGTAAAAATCCGAGGTGTGCAGAGGGTGATACAGTCAAAATACTGAGAGATGTACGAATATAAGGAAAAAACTTGCGAAAATTGCCATCAAAAAGGGGAATTTTTTTTGAAATGTTGAGTTAAGGCTCCGTTTCGACTCCAATATATTCATTTACCCATGATATCTCTTGGGGAAAAATATCGAGCGAGTTGAACACGAGGGTAATACATTTCGGAGATATTAGTGAAATCTCCAATTCACCAAAGGGGTACCCCTTTCAGAAATCTTCAATTTCTCTAATATGAATTCGAGCAATATTTAGATAGCGAATACTAAGGAATATGCGAGGGTCAAGGGAACAAAAGTTGTAGCCCTATGTCTTAGGGTTCTATGTATAAAATTTCGTAAAAATCCGAGGTGTGCAAAGGGAGATACAGTCAAAATACTGAGAGATGTACGAATATAAGGAAAAAACTTGCGAAAATTGCCATCAAAAAGGGGAATTTTTTTTGAAATGTTGAGTTAAGGCTCCGTTTCGACTCCAATATATTCATTTACCCATGAGATCTCTTGGGGTAAAATATCGAGCGAGTTGAACAGGAGGGTAATACATTTCGGAGAAATTAGTGAAATCTCCAATTCACCAAAGGGGTACCCCTTTCAGAAATCTTCGATTTCTCTAATATGAATTCGAGCAATGTTTAGATAGTGAATACTAAGGAATATGAGAGGGTCATCGAAAGAAAATTTTTAGCCCTACGTCTTAGGGTTCGATGTATAAAATTTCATACAAATCCGAGGTGTGCAGAGGGTGATACAGTCAAAATACTGAGAGATGTACGAATATAAGGAAAAAACTTGCGAAAATTGCCATCAAAAAGGGGAATTTTTTTTGAAATGTTGAGTTAAGGCTCCGTTTCGACTCCAATATATTCATTTACCCATGAGATCTCTTGGGGTAAAATATCGAGCGAGTTGAACAGGAGGGTAATACATTTCGGAGAAATTAGTGAAATCTCCAATTCACCAAAGGGGTACCCCTTTCAGAAATCTTCGATTTCTCTAATATGGATTCGAGCAATGTTTAGATAGCGAATACTAAGGAATATGCGAGGGTCATGGGAACAAAAGTTGTAGCCCTATGTCTTAGGGTTCTATGTATAAAATTTTGTAAAAATCCGAGGTGTGCAGAGGGTGATACAGTCAAAATACTGAGAGATGTACGAATATAAGGAAAAAACTTGCGAAAATTGCCATCAAAAAGGGGAATTTTTTTTGAAATGTTGAGTTAAGGCTCCGTTTCGACTCCAATATATTCATTTACCCATGATATCTCTTGGGGAAAAATAACGAGCGAGTGGAACACGAGGGTAATACATTTCGGAGAAATTAGTGAAATCTCCAATTCACCAAAGGGGTACCCCTTTCAGAAATCTTCAATTTCTCTAATATGAATTCGAGCAATATTTAGATAGCGAATACTAAGGAATATGCGAGGGTCAAGGGAACAAAAGTTGTAGCCCTATGTCTTATGGTTCTATGTATAAAATTTCGTAAAAATCCGAGGTGTGCAGAGGGTGATACAGTCAAAATACTGAGAGATGTACGAATATAAGGAAAAAACTTGCGAAAATTGCCATCAAAAAGGGGAATTTTTTTTGAAATGTTGAGTTAAGGCTCCGTTTCAACTCCAATATATTCATTTACCCATGATATCTCTTGGGGAAAAATATCGAGCGAGTTGAACACGAGGGTAATACATTTCGGAGAAATTAGTGAAATCTCCAATTCACCAAAGGGGTACCCCTTTCAGAAATCTTCGATTTCTCTAATATGGATTCGAGCAATGTTTAGATAGTGAATACTAAGGAATATGCGAGGGTCATCGAAAGAAAATTTTTAGCCCTACGTCTTAGGGTTCGATGTATAAAATTTCATACAAATCCGAGGTGTGCAGAGGGTGATACAGTCAAAATACTGAGAGATGTACGAATATAAGGAAAAAACTTGCGAAAATTGCCATCAAAAAGGGGAATTTTTTTTGAAATGTTGAGTTAAGGCTCCGTTTCGACTCCAATATATTCATTTACCCATGAGATCTCTTGGGGTAAAATATCGAGCGAGTTGAACAGGAGGGTAATACATTTCGGAGAAATTAGTGAAATCTCCAATTCACCAAAGGGGTACCCCTTTCAGAAATCTTCGATTTCTCTAATATGAATTCGAGCAATGTTTAGATAGTGAATACTAAGGAATATGCGAGGGTCATCGAAAGAAAATTTTTAGCCCTACGTCTTAGGGTTCTATGTATAAAATTTCATACAAATCCGAGGTGTGCAGAGGGTGATACAGTCAAAATACTGAGAGATGTACGAATATAAGGAAAAAACTTGCGAAAATTGCCATCAAAAAGGGGAATTTTTTTTGAAATGTTGAGTTAAGGCTCCGTTTCGACTTCAATATATTCATTTACCCTTGAGATCTCTTGGGGTAAAATATCGAGCGAGTTGAACAGGAGGGTAATACATTTCGGAGAAATTAGTGAAATCTCCAATTCACCAAAGGGGTACCCCTTTCAGAAATCTTCGATTTCTCTAATATGAATTCGAGCAATGTTTAGATAGTGAATACTAAGGAATATGCGAGGGTCATCGAAAGAAATTTTTTAGCCCTACGTCTTAGGGTTCTATGTATAAAATTTCATACACATCTGAGTTGTGCAGAGGGTGATACAGTCAAAATACTGAGAGATGTACGAATATAAGGAAAAAACTTGCGAAAATTGCCATCAAAAAGGGGAATTTTTTTTGAAATGTTGAGTTAAGGCTCCGTTTCGACTCCAATATATTCATTTACCCATGATATCTCTTGGGGAAAAATATCGAGCGAGTTGAACACGAGGGTAATACATTTCGGAGATATTAGTGAAATCTCCAATTCACCAAAGGGGTACCCCTTTCAGAAATCTTCAATTTCTCTAATATGAATTCGAGCAAAATTTAGATAGCGAATACTAAGGAATATGCGAGGGTCAAGGGAACAAAAGTTGTAGCCCTATGTCTTATGGTTCTATGTATAAAATTTCGTAAAAATCCGAGGTGTGCAGAGGGTGATACAGTCAAAATACTGAGAGATGTACGAATATAAGGAAAAAACTTGCGAAAATTGCCATCAAAAAGGGGAATTTTTTTTGAAATGTTGAGTTAAGGCTCCGTTTCAACTCCAATATATTCATTTACCCATGATATCTCTTGGGGAAAAATATCGAGCGAGTTGAACACGAGGGTAATACATTTCGGAGAAATTAGTGAAATCTCCAATTCACCAAAGGGGTACCCCTTTCAGAAATCTTCGATTTCTCTAATATGGATTCGAGCAATGTTTAGATAGTGAATACTAAGGAATATGCGAGGGTCATCGAAAGAAAATTTTTAGCCCTACGTCTTAGGGTTCGATGTATAAAATTTCATACAAATCCGAGGTGTGCAGAGGGTGATACAGTCAAAATACTGAGAGATGTACGAATATAAGGAAAAAACTTGCGAAAATTGCCATCAAAAAGGGGAATTTTTTTTGAAATGTTGAGTTAAGGCTCCGTTTCGACTCCAATATATTCATTTACCCATGAGATCTCTTGGGGTAAAATATCGAGCGAGTTGAACAGGAGGGTAATACATTTCGGAGAAATTAGTGAAATCTCCAATTCACCAAAGGGGTACCCCTTTCAGAAATCTTCGATTTCTCTAATATGAATTCGAGCAATGTTTAGATAGTGAATACTAAGGAATATGCGAGGGTCATCGAAAGAAAATTTTTAGCCCTACGTCTTAGGGTTCTATGTATAAAATTTCATACAAATCCGAGGTGTGCAGAGGGTGATACAGTCAAAATACTGAGAGATGTACGAATATAAGGAAAAAACTTGCGAAAATTGCCATCAAAAAGGGGAATTTTTTTTGAAATGTTGAGTTAAGGCTCCGTTTCGACTTCAATATATTCATTTACCCTTGAGATCTCTTGGGGTAAAATATCGAGCGAGTTGAACAGGAGGGTAATACATTTCGGAGAAATTAGTGAAATCTCCAATTCACCAAAGGGGTACCCCTTTCAGAAATCTTCGATTTCTCTAATATGAATTCGAGCAATGTTTAGATAGTGAATACTAAGGAATATGCGAGGGTCATCGAAAGAAAATTTTTAGCCCTACGTCTTAGGGTTCTATGTATAAAATTTCATACACATCTGAGTTGTGCAGAGGGTGATACAGTCAAAATACTGAGAGATGTACGAATATAAGGAAAAAACTTGCGAAAATTGCCATCAAAAAGGGGAATTTTTTTTGAAATGTTGAGTTAAGGCTCCGTTTCGACTCCAATATATTCATTTACCCATGATATCTCTTGGGGAAAAATATCGAGCGAGTTGAACACGAGGGTAATACATTTCGGAGATATTAGTGAAATCTCCAATTCACCAAAGGGGTACCCCTTTCAGAAATCTTCAATTTCTCTAATATGAATTCGAGCAAAATTTAGATAGCGAATACTAAGGAATATGCGAGGGTCAAGGGAACAAAAGTTGTAGCCCTATGTCTTATGGTTCTATGTATAAAATTTCGTAAAAATCCGAGGTGTGCAGAGGGTGATACAGTCAAAATACTGAGAGATGTACGAATATAAGGAAAAAACTTGCGAAAATTGCCATCAAAAAGGGGAATTTTTTTTGAAATGTTGAGTTAAGGCTCCGTTTCAACTCCAATATATTCATTTACCCATGATATCTCTTGGGGAAAAATATCGAGCGAGTTGAACACGAGGGTAATACATTTCGGAGAAATTAGTGAAATCTCCAATTCACCAAAGGGGTACCCCTTTCAGAAATCTTCGATTTCTCTAATATGGATTCGAGCAATGTTTAGATAGCGAATACTAAGGAATATGCGAGGGTCATGGGAACAAAAGTTGTAGCCCTATGTCTTAGGGTTCTATGTATAAAATCTTGTAAAAATCCGAGGTGTGCAGAGGGTGATACAGTCAAAATACTGAGAGATGTACGAATATAAGGAAAAAACTTGCGAAAATTGCCATCAAAAAGGGGAATTTTTTTTGAAATGTTGAGTTAAGGCTCCGTTTCGACTCCAATATATTCATTTACCCATGATATCTCTTGGGGAAAAATAACGAGCGAGTGGAACACGAGGGTAATACATTTCGGAGAAATTAGTGAAATCTCCAATTCACCAAAGGGGTACCCCTTTCAGAAATCTTCAATTTCTCTAATATGAATTCGAGCAATATTTAGATAGCGAATACTAAGGAATATGCGAGGGTCAAGGGAACAAAAGTTGTAGCCCTATGTCTTATGGTTCTATGTATAAAATTTCGTAAAAATCCGAGGTGTGCAGAGGGTGATACAGTCAAAATACTGAGAGATGTACGAATATAAGAAAAAAACTTGCGAAAATTGCCATCAAAAAGGGGAATTTTTTTTGAAATGTTGAGTTAAGGCTCCGTTTCAACTCCAATATATTCATTTACCCATGATATCTCTTGGGGAAAAATATCGAGCGAGTTGAACACGAGGGTAATACATTTCGGAGAAATTAGTGAAATCTCCAATTCACCAAAGGGGTACCCCTTTCAGAAATCTTCGATTTCTCTAATATGAATTCGAGCAATGTTTAGATAGTGAATACTAAGGAATATGCGAGGGTCATCGAAAGAAAATTTTTAGCCCTACGTCTTAGGGTTCGATGTATAAAATTTCATACAAATCCGAGGTGTGCAGAGGGTGATACAGTCAAAATACTGAGAGATGTACGAATATAAGGAAAAAACTTGCGAAAATTGCCATCAAAAAGGGGAATTTTTTTTGAAATGTTGAGTTAAGGCTCCGTTTCGACTTCAATATATTCATTTACCCATGAGATCTCTTGGGGTAAAATATCGAGCGAGTTGAACAGGAGGGTAATACACTTCGGAGAAATTAGTGAAATCTCCAATTCACCAAAGGGGTACCCCTTTCAGAAATCTTCGATTTCTCTAATATGAATTCGAGCAATGTTTAGATAGTGAATACTAAGGAATATGCGAGGGTCATCGAAAGAAAATTTTTAGCCCTACGTCTTAGGGTTCTATGTATAAAATTTCATACACATCCGAGTTGTGCAGAAGGTGATACAGTCAAAATACTGAGAGATGTACGAATATAAGGAAAAAACTTGCGAAAATTGCCATCAAAAAGGGGAATTTTTTTTGAAATGTTGAGTTAAGGCTCCGTTTCGACTCCAATATATTCATTTACCCATGAGATCTCTTGGGGTAAAATATCGAGCGAGTTGAACAGGAGGGTAATACATTTCGGAGAAATTAGTGAAATCTCCAATTCACCAAAGGGGTACCCCTTTCAGAAATCTTCGATTTCTCTAATATGAATTCGAGCAATGTTTAGATAGTGAATACTAAGGAATATGCGAGGGTCATCAAAAGAAAATTTTTAGCCCTACGTCTTAGGGTTCGATGTATAAAATTTCATACAAATCCGAGGTGTGCAGAGGGTGATACAGTCAAAATACTGAGAGATGTACGAATATAAGGAAAAAACTTGCGAAAATTGCCATCAAAAAGGGGAATTTTTTTTGAAATGTTGAGTTAAGGCTCCGTTTCGACTCCAATATATTCATTTACCCATGAGATCTCTTGGGGTAAAATATCGAGCGAGTTGAACAGGAGGGTAATACATTTCGGAGAAATTAGTGAAATCTCCAATTCACCAAAGGGGAACCCCTTTCAGAAATCTTCGATTTCTCTAATATGAATTCGAGCAATGTTTAGATTGTGAATACTAAGGAATATACGAGGGTCATCGAAAGAAAATTTTTAGCCCTACGTCTTAGGGTTCGATGTATAAAATTTCATACAAATCCGAGGTGTGCAGAGGGTGATACAGTCAAAATACTGAGAGATGTACGAATATAAGGAAAAAACTTGCGAAAATTGCCATCAAAAAGGGGAATTTTTTTTGAAATGTTGAGTTAAGGCTCCGTTTCGACTCCAATATATTCATTTACCCATGAGATCTCTTGGGGTAAAATATCGAGCGAGTTGAACAGGAGGGTAATACATTTCGGAGAAATTAGTGAAATCTCCAATTCACCAAAGGGGTACCCCTTTCAGAAATCTTCGATTTCTCTAATATGAATTCGAGCAATGTTTAGATAGTGAATACTAAGGAATATGCGAGGGTCATCGAAAGAAAATTTTTAGCCCTACGTCTTAGGGTTCTATGTATAAAATTTCATACAAATCCGAGGTGTGCAGAGGGTGATACAGTCAAAATACTGAGAGATGTACGAATATAAGGAAAAAACTTGCGAAAATTGCCATCAAAAAGGGGAATTTTTTTTGAAATGTTGAGTTAAGGCTCCGTTTCGACTCCAATATATTCATTTACCCATGATATCTCTTGGGGAAAAATATCGAGCGAGTTGAACACGAGGGTAATACATTTCGGAGAAATTAGTGAAATCTCCAATTCACCAAAGGGGTACCCCTTTCAGAAATCTTCGATTTCTCTAATATGAATTCGAGCAATGTTTAGATAGTGAATACTAAGGAATATGCGAGGGTCATCGAAAGAAAATTTTTAGCCCTACGTCTTAGGGTTCGATGTATAAAATTTCATACAAATCCGAGGTGTGCAGAGGGTGATACAGTCAAAATACTGAGAGATGTACGAATATAAGGAAAAAACTTGCGAAAATTGCCATCAAAAAGGGGAATTTTTTTTGAAATGTTGAGTTAAGGCTCCGTTTCGACTTCAATATATTCATTTACCCATGAGATCTCTTGGGGTAAAATATCGAGCGAGTTGAACAGGAGGGTAATACACTTCGGAGAAATTAGTGAAATCTCCAATTCACCAAAGGGGTACCCCTTTCAGAAATCTTCGATTTCTCTAATATGAATTCGAGCAATGTTTAGATAGTGAATACTAAGGAATATGCGAGGGTCATCGAAAGAAAATTTTTAGCCCTACGTCTTAGGGTTCTATGTATAAAATTTCATACACATCCGAGTTGTGCAGAAGGTGATACAGTCAAAATACTGAGAGATGTACGAATATAAGGAAAAAACTTGCGAAAATTGCCATCAAAAAGGGGAATTTTTTTTGAAATGTTGAGTTAAGGCTCCGTTTCGACTCCAATATATTCATTTACCCATGAGATCTCTTGGGGTAAAATATCGAGCGAGTTGAACAGGAGGGTAATACATTTCGGAGAAATTAGTGAAATCTCCAATTCACCAAAGGGGTACCCCTTTCAGAAATCTTCGATTTCTCTAATATGAATTCGAGCAATGTTTAGATAGTGAATACTAAGGAATATGCGAGGGTCATCAAAAGAAAATTTTTAGCCCTACGTCTTAGGGTTCGATGTATAAAATTTCATACAAATCCGAGGTGTGCAGAGGGTGATACAGTCAAAATACTGAGAGATGTACGAATATAAGGAAAAAACTTGCGAAAATTGCCATCAAAAAGGGGAATTTTTTTTGAAATGTTGAGTTAAGGCTCCGTTTCGACTCCAATATATTCATTTACCCATGAGATCTCTTGGGGTAAAATATCGAGCGAGTTGAACAGGAGGGTAATACATTTCGGAGAAATTAGTGAAATCTCCAATTCACCAAAGGGGAACCCCTTTCAGAAATCTTCGATTTCTCTAATATGAATTCGAGCAATGTTTAGATTGTGAATACTAAGGAATATACGAGGGTCATCGAAAGAAAATTTTTAGCCCTACGTCTTAGGGTTCGATGTATAAAATTTCATACAAATCCGAGGTGTGCAGAGGGTGATACAGTCAAAATACTGAGAGATGTACGAATATAAGGAAAAAACTTGCGAAAATTGCCATCAAAAAGGGGAATTTTTTTTGAAATGTTGAGTTAAGGCTCCGTTTCGACTCCAATATATTCATTTACCCATGAGATCTCTTGGGGTAAAATATCGAGCGAGTTGAACAGGAGGGTAATACATTTCGGAGAAATTAGTGAAATCTCCAATTCACCAAAGGGGTACCCCTTTCAGAAATCTTCGATTTCTCTAATATGAATTCGAGCAATGTTTAGATAGTGAATACTAAGGAATATGCGAGGGTCATCGAAAGAAAATTTTTAGCCCTACGTCTTAGGGTTCTATGTATAAAATTTCATACAAATCCGAGGTGTGCAGAGGGTGATACAGTCAAAATACTGAGAGATGTACGAATATAAGGAAAAAACTTGCGAAAATTGCCATCAAAAAGGGGAATTTTTTTTGAAATGTTGAGTTAAGGCTCCGTTTCGACTTCAATATATTCATTTACCCTTGAGATCTCTTGGGGTAAAATATCGAGCGAGTTGAACAGGAGGGTAATACATTTCGGAGAAATTAGTGAAATCTCCAATTCACCAAAGGGGTACCCCTTTCAGAAATCTTCGATTTCTCTAATATGAATTCGAGCAATGTTTAGATAGTGAATACTAAGGAATATGCGAGGGTCATCGAAAGAAAATTTTTAGCCCTACGTCTTAGGGTTCTATGTATAAAATTTCATACACATCTGAGTTGTGCAGAGGGTGATACAGTCAAAATACTGAGAGATGTACGAATATAAGGAAAAAACTTGCGAAAATTGCCATCAAAAAGGGGAATTTTTTTTGAAATGTTGAGTTAAGGCTCCGTTTCGACTCCAATATATTCATTTACCCATGATATCTCTTGGGGAAAAATATCGAGCGAGTTGAACACGAGGGTAATACATTTCGGAGATATTAGTGAAATCTCCAATTCACCAAAGGGGTACCCCTTTCAGAAATCTTCAATTTCTCTAATATGAATTCGAGCAAAATTTAGATAGCGAATACTAAGGAATATGCGAGGGTCAAGGGAACAAAAGTTGTAGCCCTATGTCTTATGGTTCTATGTATAAAATTTCGTAAAAATCCGAGGTGTGCAGAGGGTGATACAGTCAAAATACTGAGAGATGTACGAATATAAGGAAAAAACTTGCGAAAATTGCCATCAAAAAGGGGAATTTTTTTTGAAATGTTGAGTTAAGGCTCCGTTTCAACTCCAATATATTCATTTACCCATGATATCTCTTGGGGAAAAATATCGAGCGAGTTGAACACGAGGGTAATACATTTCGGAGAAATTAGTGAAATCTCCAATTCACCAAAGGGGTACCCCTTTCAGAAATCTTCGATTTCTCTAATATGGATTCGAGCAATGTTTAGATAGCGAATACTAAGGAATATGCGAGGGTCATGGGAACAAAAGTTGTAGCCCTATGTCTTAGGGTTCTATGTATAAAATTTTGTAAAAATCCGAGGTGTGCAGAGGGTGATACAGTCAAAATACTGAGAGATGTACGAATATAAGGAAAAAACTTGCGAAAATTGCCATCAAAAAGGGGAATTTTTTTTGAAATGTTGAGTTAAGGCTCCGTTTCGACTCCAATATATTCATTTACCCATGATATCTCTTGGGGAAAAATAACGAGCGAGTGGAACACGAGGGTAATACATTTCGGAGAAATTAGTGAAATCTCCAATTCACCAAAGGGGTACCCCTTTCAGAAATCTTCAATTTCTCTAATATGAATTCGAGCAATATTTAGATAGCGAATACTAAGGAATATGCGAGGGTCAAGGGAACAAAAGTTGTAGCCCTATGTCTTATGGTTCTATCTATAAAATTTCGTAAAAATCCGAGGTGTGCAGAGGGTGATACAGTCAAAATACTGAGAGATGTACGAATATAAGGAAAAAACTTGCGAAAATTGCCATCAAAAAGGGGAATTTTTTTTGAAATGTTGAGTTAAGGCTCCGTTTCAACTCCAATATATTCATTTACCCATGATATCTCTTGGGGAAAAATATCGAGCGAGTTGAACACGAGGGTAATACATTTCGGAGAAATTAGTGAAATCTCCAATTCACCAAAGGGGTACCCCTTTCAGAAATCTTCGATTTCTCTAATATGAATTCGAGCAATGTTTAGATAGTGAATACTAAGGAATATGCGAGGGTCATCGAAAGAAAATTTTTAGCCCTACGTCTTAGGGTTCGATGTATAAAATTTCATACAAATCCGAGGTGTGCAGAGGGTGATACAGTCAAAATACTGAGAGATGAACGAATATAAGGAAAAAACTTGCGAAAATTGCCATCAAAAAGGGGAATTTTTTTTGAAATGTTGAGTTAAGGCTCCGTTTCGACTTCAATATATTCATTTACCCATGAGATCTCTTGGGGTAAAATATCGAGCGAGTTGAACAGGAGGGTAATACACTTCGGAGAAATTAGTGAAATCTCCAATTCACCAAAGGGGTACCCCTTTCAGAAATCTTCGATTTCTCTAATATGAATTCGAGCAATGTTTAGATAGTGAATACTAAGGAATATGCGAGGGTCATCGAAAGAAAATTTTTAGCCCTACGTCTTAGGGTTCTATGTATAAAATTTCATACACATCCGAGTTGTGCAGAAGGTGATACAGTCAAAATACTGAGAGATGTACGAATATAAGGAAAAAACTTGCGAAAATTGCCATCAAAAAGGGGAATTTTTTTTGAAATGTTGAGTTAAGGCTCCGTTTCGACTCCAATATATTCATTTACCCATGAGATCTCTTGGGGTAAAATATCGAGCGAGTTGAACAGGAGGGTAATACATTTCGGAGAAATTAGTGAAATCTCCAATTCACCAAAGGGGTACCCCTTTCAGAAATCTTCGATTTCTCTAATATGAATTCGAGCAATGTTTAGATAGTGAATACTAAGGAATATGCGAGGGTCATCAAAATAAAATTTTTAGCCCTACGTCTTAGGGTTCGATGTATAAAATTTCATACAAATCCGAGGTGTGCAGAGGGTGATACAGTCAAAATACTGAGAGATGTACGAATATAAGGAAAAAACTTGCGAAAATTGCCATCAAAAAGGGGAATTTTTTTTGAAATGTTGAGTTAAGGCTCCGTTTCGACTCCAATATATTCATTTACCCATGAGATCTCTTGGGGTAAAATATCGAGCGAGTTGAACAGGAGGGTAATACATTTCGGAGAAATTAGTGAAATCTCCAATTCACCAAAGGGGTACCCCTTTCAGAAATCTTCGATTTCTCTAATATGAATTCGAGCAATGTTTAGATAGTGAATACTAAGGAATATGCGAGGGTCATCGAAAGAAAAATTTTAGCCCTACGTCTTAGGGTTTGATGTATAAAATTTCATACAAATCCGAGGTGTGCAGAGGGTGATACAGTCAAAATACTGAGAGATGTACGAATATAAGGAAAAAACTTGCGAAAATTGCCATCAAAAAGGGGAATTTTTTTTGAAATGTTGAGTTAAGGCTCCGTTTCGACTCCAATATATTCATTTACCCATGATATCTCTTGGGGTAAAATATCGAGCGAGTTGAACAGGAGGGTAATACATTTCGGAGAAATTAGTGAAATCTCCAATTCACCAAAGGGGTACCCCTTTCAGAAATCTTCGATTTCTCTAATATGAATTCGAGCAATATTTAGATAGCGAATACTAAGTAATATGCGAGGGTCAAGGGAACAAAAGTTGTAGCCCTACGTCTTAGGGTTCGATGTATAAAATTTCGTACAAATCCGAGGTGTGCAGAGGGTGATACAGTCAAAATACTGAGAGATGTACGAATATAAGGAAAAAACTTGCGAAAATTGCCATCAAAAAGGGGAATTTTTTTTGAAATGTTGAGTTAAGGCTCCGTTTCGACTCCAATATATTCATTTACCCATGATATCTCTTGGGGAAAAATATCGAGCGAGTTGAACACGAGGGTAATACATTTCGGAGAAATTAGTGAAATCTCCAATTCACCAAAGGGGTACCCCTTTCAGAAATCTTCGATTTCTCTAATATGGATTCGAGCAATGTTTAGATAGCGAATACTAAGGAATATGCGAGGGTCAAGGGAACAAAAGTTGTAGCCCTATGTCTTAGGGTTCGATGTATAAAATTTCGTAAAAATCCGAGGTGTGCAGAGGGTGATACAGTCAAAATACTGAGAGATGTACGAATATAAGGAAAAAACTTGCGAAAATTGCCATCAAAAAGGGGAATTTTTTTTGAAATGTTGAGTTAAGGCTCCGTTTCGACTCCAATATATTCATTTACCCATGAGATCTCTTGGGGAAAAATATCGAGCGAGTTGAACAGGAGGGTAATACATTTCGGAGAAATTAGTGAAATCTCCAATTCACCAAAGGGGTACCCCTTTCAGAAATCTTCGATTTCTCTAATATGAATTCGAGCAATGTTTAGATAGTGAATACTAAGGAATATGCGAGGGTCAAGGGAACAAAAGTTGTAGCCCTATGTCTTAGGGTTCGATGTATAAAATTTCATACAAATCCGAGGTGTGCAGAGGGTGATACAGTCAAAATACTGAGAGATGTACGAATATAAGGAAAAAACTTGCGAAAATTGCCATCAAAAAGGGGAATTTTTTTTGAAATGTTGAGTTAAGGCTCCGTTTCGACTCCAATATATTCATTTACCCATGAGATCTCTTGGGGTAAAATATCGAGCGAGTTGAACAGGAGGGTAATACATTTCGGAGAAATTAGTGAAATCTCCAATTCACCAAAGGGGTACCCCTTTCAGAAATCTTCGATTTCTCTAATATGAATTCGAGCAATGTTTAGATAGTGAATACTAAGGAATATGCGAGGGTCATCGAAATAAAATTTTTAGCCCTACGTCTTAGGGTTCGATGTATAAAATTTCATACAAATCCGAGGTGTGCAGAGGGTGATACAGTCAAAATACTGAGAGATGTACGAATATAAGGAAAAAACTTGCGAAAATTGCCATCAAAAAGGGGAATTTTTTTTGAAATGTTGAGTTAAGGCTCCGTTTCGACTCCAATATATTCATTTACCCATGATATCTCTTGGGGTAAAATATCGAGCGAGTTGAACACGAGGGTAATACATTTCGGAGAAATTAGTGAAATCTCCAATTCACCAAAGGGGTACCCCTTTCAGAAATCTTCGATTTCTCTAATATGAATTCGAGCAATATTTAGATAGCGAATACTAAGGAATATGCGAGGGTCAAGGGAAAGAAAATTTTTAGCCCTACGTCTTAGGGTTCTATGTATAAAATTTCGTAAAAATCCGAGGTGTGCAGAGGGTGATACAGTCACAATACTGAGAGATGTACGAATATAAGGAAAAAACTTGCGAAAATTGCCATCAAAAAGGGGAATTTTTTTTGAAATGTTGAGTTAAGGCTCCGTTTCGACTCCAATATATTCATTTACCCATGATATCTCTTGGGGAAAAATATCGAGCGAGTTGAACACGAGGGTAATACATTTCGGAGATATTAGTGAAATCTCCAATTCACCAAAGGGGTACCCCTTTCAGAAATCTTCAATTTCTCTAATATGAATTCGAGCAAAATTTAGATAGCGAATACTAAGGAATATGCGAGGGTCAAGGGAACAAAAGTTGTAGCCCTATGTCTTATGGTTCTATGTATAAAATTTCGTAAAAATCCGAGGTGTGCAGAGGGTGATACAGTCAAAATACTGAGAGATGTACGAATATAAGGAAAAAACTTGCGAAAATTGCCATCAAAAAGGGGAATTTTTTTTGAAATGTTGAGTTAAGGCTCCGTTTCGACTCCAATATATTCATTTACCCATGAGATCTCTTGGGGTAAAATATCGAACGAGTTGAACAGGAGGGTAATACATTTCGGAGAAATTAGTGAAATCTCCAATTCACCAAAGGGGTACCCCTTTCAGAAATCTTCGATTTCTCTAATATGAATTCGAGCAATGTTTAGATAGTGAATACTAAGGAATATGCGAGGGTCATCGAAATAAAATTTTTAGCCCTACGTCTTAGGGTTCGATGTATAAAATTTCATACAAATCCGAGGTGTGCAGAGGGTGATACAGTCAAAATACTGAGAGATGTACGAATATAAGGAAAAAACTTGCGAAAATTGCCATCAAAAAGGGGAATTTTTTTTGAAATGTTGAGTTAAGGCTCCGTTTCGACTCCAATATATTCATTTACCCATGAGATCTCTTGGGGTAAAATATCGAGCGAGTTGAACAGGAGGGTAATACATTTCGGAGAAATTAGTGAAATCTCCAATTCACCAAAGGGGTACCCCTTTCAGAAATCTTCGATTTCTCTAATATGAATTCGAGCAATGTTTAGATAGTGAATACTAAGGAATATGCGAGGGTCATCGAAAGAAAATTTTTAGCCCTACGTCTTAGGGTTCGATGTATAAAATTTCATACAAATCCGAGGTGTGCAGAGGGTGATACAGTCAAAATACTGAGAGATGTACGAATATAAGGAAAAAACTTGCGAAAATTGCCATCAAAAAGGGGAATTTTTTTTGAAATGTTGAGTTAAGGCTCCGTTTCGACTCCAATATATTCATTTACCCATGATATCTCTTGGGGTAAAATATCGAGCGAGTTGAACACGAGGGTAATACATTTCGGAGAAATTAGTGAAATCTCCAATTCACCAAAGGGGTACCCCTTTCAGAAATCTTCGATTTCTCTAATATGAATTCGAGCAATATTTAGATAGCGAATACTAAGGAATATGCGAGGGTCAAGGGAAAGAAAATTTTTAGCCCTACGTCTTAGGGTTCTATGTATAAAATTTCGTAAAAATCCGAGGTGTGCAGAGGGTGATACAGTCACAATACTGAGAGATGTACGAATATAAGGAAAAAACTTGCGAAAATTGCCATCAAAAAGGGGAATTTTTTTTGAAATGTTGAGTTAAGGCTCCGTTTCGACTCCAATATATTCATTTACCCATGATATCTCTTGGGGAAAAATATCGAGCGAGTTGAACACGAGGGTAATACATTTCGGAGATATTAGTGAAATCTCCAATTCACCAAAGGGGTACCCCTTTCAGAAATCTTCAATTTCTCTAATATGAATTCGAGCAAAATTTAGATAGCGAATACTAAGGAATATGCGAGGGTCAAGGGAACAAAAGTTGTAGCCCTATGTCTTATGGTTCTATGTATAAAATTTCGTAAAAATCCGAGGTGTGCAGAGGGTGATACAGTCAAAATACTGAGAGATGTACGAATATAAGGAAAAAACTTGCGAAAATTGCCATCAAAAAGGGGAATTTTTTTTGAAATGTTGAGTAAAGGCTCCGTTTCGACTCCAATATATTCATTTACCCATGATATCTCTTGGGGAAAAATATCGAGCGAGTTGAACACGAGGGTAATACATTTCGGAGATATTAGTGAAATCTCCAATTCACCAAAGGGGTACCCCTTTCAGAAATCTTCAATTTCTCTAATATGAATTCGAGCAAAATTTAGATAGCGAATACTAAGGAATATGCGAGGGTCAAGGGAACAAAAGTTGTAGCCCTATGTCTTATGGTTCTATGTATAAAATTTCGTAAAAATCCGAGGTGTGCAGAGGGTGATACAGTCAAAATACTGAGAGATGTACGAATATAAGGAAAAAACTTGCGAAAATTGCCATCAAAAAGGGGAATTTTTTTTGAAATGTTGAGTTAAGGCTCCGTTTCAACTCCAATATATTCATTTACCCATGATATCTCTTGGGGAAAAATATCGAGCGAGTTGAACACGAGGGTAATACATTTCGGAGAAATTAGTGAAATCTCCAATTCACCAAAGGGGTACCCCTTTCAGAAATCTTCGATTTCTCTAATATGGATTCGAGCAATGTTTAGATAGCGAATAATAAGGAATATGCGAGGGTCATGGGAATAAAAGTTGTAGCCCTATGTCTTAGGGTTCTATGTATAAAATTTTGTAAAAATCCGAGGTGTGCAGAGGGTGATACAGTCAAAATACTGAGAGATGTACGAATATAAGGAAAAAACTTGCGAAAATTGCCATCAAAAAGGGGAATTCTTTTTGAAATGTTGAGTTAAGGCTCCGTTTCGACTCCAATATATTCATTTACCCATGATATCTCTTGGGGTAAAATATCGAGCGAGTTGAACAGGAGGGTAATACATTTCGGAGAAATTAGTGAAATCTCCAATTCACCAAAGGGGTACCCCTTTCAGAAATCTTCGATTTCTCTAATATGGATTCGAGCAATGTTTAGATAGCGAATACTAAGGAATATGCGAGGGTCATCGAAAGAAAATTTTTAGCCCTACGTCTTAGGGTTCGATGTATAAAATTTCATACAAATCCGAGGTGTGCAGAGGGTGATACAGTCAAAATACTGAGAGATGTACGAATATAAGGAAAAAACTTGCGAAAATTGCCATCAAAAAGGGGAATTTTTTTTGAAATGTTGAGTTAAGGCTCCGTTTCGACTCCAATATATTCATTTACCCATGATATCTCTTGGGGAAAAATATCGAGCGAGTTGAACACGAGGGTAATACATTTCGGAGAAATTAGTGAAATCTCCAATTCACCAAAGGGGTACCCCTTTCAGAAATCTTCAATTTCTCTAATATGAATTCGAGCAATATTTAGATAGCGAATACTAAGGAATATGCGAGGGTCAAGGGAACAAAAGTTGTAGCCCTATGTCTTATGGTTCTATGTATAAAATTTCGTAAAAATCCGAGGTGTGCAGAGGGTGATACAGTCAAAATACTGAGAGATGTACGAATATAAGGAAAAAACTTGCGAAAATTGCCATCAAAAAGGGGAATTTTTTTTGAAATGTTGAGTTAAGGCACCGTTTCAACTCCAATATATTCATTTACCCATGATATCTCTTGGGGAAAAATATCGAGCGAGTTGAACACGAGGGTAATACATTTCGGAGAAATTAGTGAAATCTCCAATTCACCAAAGGGGTACCCCTTTCAGAAATCTTCGATTTCTCTAATATGAATTCGAGCAATATTTAGATAGCGAATACTAAGGAATATGCGAGGGTCAAGGGAACAAAAGTTGTAGCCCTATGTCTTAGGGTTCTATGTATAAAATTTCGTAAAAATCCGAGGTGTGCAAAGGGTGATACAGTCAAAATACTGAGAGATGTACGAATATAAGGAAAAAACTTGCGAAAATTGCCATCAAAAAGTGGAATTTTTTTTGAAATGTTGAGTTAAGGCTCCGTTTCGACTCCAATATATTCATTTACCCATGAGATCTCTTGGGGTAAAATATCGAACGAGTTGAACAGGAGGGTAATACATTTCGGAGAAATTAGTGAAATCTCCAATTCACCAAAGGGGTACCCCTTTCAGAAATCTTTGATTTCTCTAATATGAATTCGAGCAATGTTTAGATAGTGAATACTAAGGAATATGCGAGGGTCATCGAAATAAAATTTTTAGCCCTACGTCTTAGGGTTCGATGTATAAAATTTCATACAAATCCGAGGTGTGCAGAGGGTGATACAGTCAAAATACTGAGAGATGTACGAATATAAGGAAAAAACTTGCGAAAATTGCCATCAAAAAGGGGAATTTTTTTTGAAATGTTGAGTTAAGGCTCCGTTTCGACTCCAATATATTCATTTACCCATGATATCTCTTGGGGTAAAATATCGAGCGAGTTGAACAGGAGGGTAATAAATTTCGGAGAAATTAGTGAAATCTCCAATTCACCAAAGGGGTACCCCTTTCAGAAATCTTCGATTTCTCTAATATGGATTCGAGCAATGTTTAGATAGCGAATACTAAGGAATATGCGAGGGTCATCGAAAGAAAATTTTTAGCCCTACGTCTTAGGGTTCGATGTATAAAATTTCATACAAATCCGAGGTGTGCAGAGGGTGATACAGTCAAAATACTGAGAGATGTACGAATATAAGGAAAAAACTTGCGAAAATTGCCATCAAAAAGGGGAATTTTTTTTGAAATGTTGAGTTAAGGCTCCGTTTCGACTCCAATATATTCATTTACCCATGATATCTCTTGGGGAAAAATATCGAGCGAGTTGAACACGAGGGTAATACATTTCGGAGAAATTAGTGAAATCTCCAATTCACCAAAGGGGTACCCCTTTCAGAAATCTTCGATTTCTCTAATATGAATTCGAGCAATGTTTAGATAGCGAATACTAAGGAATATGCGAGGGTCAAGGGAACAAAAGTTGTAGCCCTATGTCTTAGGGTTCTATGTATAAAATTTCGTAAAAATCCGAGGTGTGCAGAGGGTGATACAGTCAAAATACTGAGAGATGTACGAATATAAGGAAAAAACTTGCGAAAATTGCCATCAAAAAGGGGAATTTTTTTTGAAATGTTGAGTTAAGGCTCCGTTTCGACTCCAATATATTCATTTACCCATGATATCTCTTGGGGAAAAATATCGAGCGAGTTGAACACGAGGGTAATACATTTCGGAGATATTAGTGAAATCTCCAATTCACCAAAGGGGTACCCCTTTCAGAAATCTTCAATTTCTCTAATATGAATTCGAGCAAAATTTAGATAGCGAATACTAAGGAATATGCGAGGGTCAAGGGAACAAAAGTTGTAGCCCTATGTCTTATGGTTCTATGTATAAAATTTCGTAAAAATCCGAGGTGTGCAGAGGGTGATACAGTCAAAATACTGAGAGATGTACGAATATAAGGAAAAAACTTGCGAAAATTGCCATCAAAAAGGGGAATTTTTTTTGAAATGTTGAGTTAAGGCTCCGTTTCAACTCCAATATATTCATTTACCCATGATATCTCTTGGGGAAAAATATCGAGCGAGTTGAACACGAGGGTAATACATTTCGGAGAAATTAGTGAAATCTCCAATTCACCAAAGGGGTACCCCTTTCAGAAATCTTCGATTTCTCTAATATGGATTCGAGCAATGTTTAGATAGCGAATACTAAGGAATATGCGAGGGTCAAGGGAACAAAAGTTGTAGCCCTATGTCTTAGGGTTCTATGTATAAAATTTCGTAAAAATCCGAGGTGTGCAAAGGGTGATACAGTCAAAATACTGAGAGATGTACGAATATAAGGAAAAAACTTGCGAAAATTGCCATCAAAAAGGGGAATTTTTTTTGAAATGTTGAGTTAAGGCTCCGTTTCGACTCCAATATATTCATTTACCCATGAGATCTCTTGGGGTAAAATATCGAACGAGTTGAACAGGAGGGTAATACATTTCGGAGAAATTAGTGAAATCTCCAATTCACCAAAGGGGTACCCCTTTCAGAAATCTTCGATTTCTCTAATATGAATTCGAGCAATGTTTAGATAGTGAATACTAAGGAATATGCGAGGGTCATCGAAATAAAATTTTTAGCCCTACGTCTTAGGGTTCGATGTATAAAATTTCATACAAATCCGAGGTGTGCAGAGGGTGATACAGTCAAAATACTGAGAGATGTACGAATATAAGGAAAAAACTTGCGAAAATTGCCATCAAAAAGGGGAATTTTTTTTGAAATGTTGAGTTAAGGCTCCGTTTCGACTCCAATATATTCATTTACCCATGAGATCTCTTGGGGTAAAATATCGAGCGAGTTGAACAGGAGGGTAATACATTTCGGAGAAATTAGTGAAATCTCCAATTCACCAAAGGGGTACCCCTTTCAGAAATCTTCGATTTCTCTAATATGAATTCGAGCAATGTTTAGATAGTGAATACTAAGGAATATGCGAGGGTCATCGAAAGAAAATTTTTAGCCCTACGTCTTAGGGTTCGATGTATAAAATTTCATACAAATCCGAGGTGTGCAGAGGGTGATACAGTCAAAATACTGAGAGATGTACGAATATAAGGAAAAAACTTGCGAAAATTGCCATCAAAAAGGGGAATTTTTTTTGAAATGTTGAGTTAAGGCTCCGTTTCGACTCCAATATATTCATTTACCCATGATATCTCTTGGGGAAAAATATCGAGCGAGTTGAACACGAGGGTAATACATTTCGGAGAAATTAGTGAAATCTCCAATTCACCAAAGGGGTACCCCTTTCAGAAATCTTCGATTTCTCTAATATGAATTCGAGCAATGTTTAGATAGCGAATACTAAGGAATATGCGAGGGTCAAGGGAACAAAAGTTGTAGCCCTATGTCTTAGGGTTCTATGTATAAAATTTCGTAAAAATCCGAGGTGTGCAGAGGGTGATACAGTCAAAATACTGAGAGATGTACGAATATAAGGAAAAAACTTGCGAAAATTGCCATCAAAAAGGGGAATTTTTTTTGAAATGTTGAGTTAAGGCTCCGTTTCGACTCCAATATATTCATTTACCCATGATATCTCTTGGGGAAAAATATCGAGCGAGTTGAACACGAGGGTAATACATTTCGGAGATATTAGTGAAATCTCCAATTCACCAAAGGGGTACCCCTTTCAGAAATCTTCAATTTCTCTAATATGAATTCGAGCAAAATTTAGATAGCGAATACTAAGGAATATGCGAGGGTCAAGGGAACAAAAGTTGTAGCCCTATGTCTTATGGTTCTATGTATAAAATTTCGTAAAAATCCGAGGTGTGCAGAGGGTGATACAGTCAAAATACTGAGAGATGTACGAATATAAGGAAAAAACTTGCGAAAATTGCCATCAAAAAGGGGAATTTTTTTTGAAATGTTGAGTTAAGGCTCCGTTTCAACTCCAATATATTCATTTACCCATGATATCTCTTGGGGAAAAATATCGAGCGAGTTGAACACGAGGGTAATACATTTCGGAGAAATTAGTGAAATCTCCAATTCACCAAAGGGGTACCCCTTTCAGAAATCTTCGATTTCTCTAATATGGATTCGAGCAATGTTTAGATAGCGAATACTAAGGAATATGCGAGGGTCAAGGGAACAAAAGTTGTAGCCCTATGTCTTAGGGTTCTATGTATAAAATTTCGTAAAAATCCGAGGTGTGCAAAGGGTGATACAGTCAAAATACTGAGAGATGTACGAATATAAGGAAAAAACTTGCGAAAATTGCCATCAAAAAGGGGAATTTTTTTTGAAATGTTGAGTTAAGGCTCCGTTTCGACTCCAATATATTCATTTACCCATGAGATCTCTTGGGGTAAAATATCGAACGAGTTGAACAGGAGGGTAATACATTTCGGAGAAATTAGTGAAATCTCCAATTCACCAAAGGGGTACCCCTTTCAGAAATCTTCGATTTCTCTAATATGAATTCGAGCAATGTTTAGATAGTGAATACTAAGGAATATGCGAGGGTCATCGAAATAAAATTTTTAGCCCTACGTCTTAGGGTTCGATGTATAAAATTTCATACAAATCCGAGGTGTGCAGAGGGTGATACAGTCAAAATACTGAGAGATGTACGAATATAAGGAAAAAACTTGCGAAAATTGCCATCAAAAAGGGGAATTTTTTTTGAAATGTTGAGTTAAGGCTCCGTTTCGACTCCAATATATTCATTTACCCATGAGATCTCTTGGGGTAAAATATCGAGCGAGTTGAACAGGAGGGTAATACATTTCGGAGAAATTAGTGAAATCTCCAATTCACCAAAGGGGTACCCCTTTCAGAAATCTTCGATTTCTCTAATATGAATTCGAGCAATGTTTAGATAGTGAATACTAAGGAATATGCGAGGGTCATCGAAATAAAATTTTTAGCCCTACGTCTTAGGGTTCGATGTATAAAATTTCATACAAATCCGAGGTGTGCAGAGGGTGATACAGTCAAAATACTGAGAGATGTACGAATATAAGGAAAAAACTTGCGAAAATTGCCATCAAAAAGGGGAATTTTTTTTTAAATGTTGAGTTAAGGCTCCGTTTCGACTCCAATATATTCATTTACCCATGATATCTCTTGGGGAAAAATATCGAGCGAGTTGAACACGAGGGTAATACATTTCGGAGAAATTAGTGAAATCTCCAATTCACCAAAGGGGTACCCCTTTCAGAAATCTTCGATTTCTCTAATATGAATTCGAGCAATGTTTAGATAGCGAATACTAAGGAATATGCGAGGGTCAAGGGAACAAAAGTTGTAGCCCTATGTCTTAGGGTTCTATGTATAAAATTTCGTAAAAATCCGAGGGGTGCAGAGGGTGATACAGTCAAAATACTGAGAGATGTACGAATATAAGGAAAAAACTTGCGAAAATTGCCATCAAAAAGGGGAATTTTTTTTGAAATGTTGAGTTAAGGCTCCGTTTCAACTCCAATATATTCATTTACCCATGATATCTCTTGGGGAAAAATATCGAGCGAGTTGAACACGAGGGTAATACATTTCGGAGAAATTAGTGAAATCTCCAATTCACCAAAGGGGTACCCCTTTCAGAAATCTTCGATTTCTCTAATATGGATTCGAGCAATGTTTAGATAGCGAATACTAAGGAATATGCGAGGGTCAAGGGAACAAAAGTTGTAGCCCTATGTCTTAGGGTTCTATGTATAAAATTTCGTAAAAATCCGAGGTGTGCAAAGGGTGATACAGTCAAAATACTGAGAGATGTACGAATATAAGGAAAAAACTTGCGAAAATTGCCATCAAAAAGGGGAATTTTTTTTGAAATGTTGAGTTAAGGCTCCGTTTCGACTCCAATATATTCATTTACCCATGAGATCTCTTGGGGTAAAATATCGAACGAGTTGAACAGGAGGGTAATACATTTCGGAGAAATTAGTGAAATCTCCAATTCACCAAAGGGGTACCCCTTTCAGAAATCTTCGATTTCTCTAATATGAATTCGAGCAATGTTTAGATAGTGAATACTAAGGAATATGCGAGGGTCATCGAAATAAAATTTTTAGCCCTACGTCTTAGGGTTCGATGTATAAAATTTCATACAAATCCGAGGAGTGCAGAGGGTGATACAGTCAAAATACTGAGAGATGTACGAATATAAGGAAAAAACTTGTGAAAATTGCCATCAAAAAGGGGAATTTTTTTTGAAATGTTGAGTTAAGGCTCCGTTTCGACTCCAATATATTCATTTACCCATGAGATCTCTTGGGGTAAAATATCGAGCGAGTTGAACAGGAGGGTAATACATTTCGGAGAAATTAGTGAAATCTCCAATTCACCAAAGGGGTACCCCTTTCAGAAATCTTCAATTTCTCTAATATGAATTCGAGCAATATTTAGATAGCGAATACTAAGGAATATGCGAGGGTCAAGGGAACAAAAGTTGTAGCCCTATGTCTTAGGGTTCTATGTATAAAATTTCGTAAAAATCCGAGGTGTGCAGAGGGTGATACAGTCAAAATACTGAGAGATGTACGAATATAAGGAAAAAACTTGCGAAAATTGCCATCAAAAATGGGAATTTTTTTTGAAATGTTGAGTTAAGGCTCCGTTTCGACTCCAATATATTCATTTACCCATGATATCTCTTGGGGAAAAATATCGAGCGAGTTGAACACGAGGGTAATACATTTCGGAGATATTAGTGAAATCTCCAATTCACCAAAGGGGTACCCCTTTCAGAAATCTTCAATTTCTCTAATATGAATTCGAGCAAAATTTAGATAGCGAATACTAAGGAATATGCGAGGGTCAAGGGAACAAAAGTTGTAGCCCTATGTCTTATGGTTCTATGTATAAAATTTCGTAAAAATCCGAGGTGTGCAGAGGGTGATACAGTCAAAATACTGAGAGATGTACGAATATAAGGAAAAAACTTGCGAAAATTGCCATCAAAAAGGGGAATTTTTTTTGAAATGTTGAGTTAAGGCTCCGTTTCAACTCCAATATATTCATTTACCCATGATATCTCTTGGGGAAAAATATCGAGCGAGTTGAACACGAGGGTAATACATTTCGGAGAAATTAGTGAAATCTCCAATTCACCAAAGGGGTACCCCTTTCAGAAATCTTCGATTTCTCTAATATGGATTCGAGCAATGTTTAGATAGCGAATACTAAGGAATATGCGAGGGTCAAGGGAACAAAAGTTGTAGCCCTATGTCTTAGGGTTCTATGTATAAAATTTCGTAAAAATCCGAGGTGTGCAAAGGGTGATACAGTCAAAATACTGAGAGATGTACGAATATAAGGAAAAAACTTGCGAAAATTGCCATCAAAAAGGGGAATTTTTTTTGAAATGTTGAGTTAAGGCTCCGTTTCGACTCCAATATATTCATTTACCCATGAGATCTCTTGGGGTAAAATATCGAACGAGTTGAACAGGAGGGTAATACATTTCGGAGAAATTAGTGAAATCTCCAATTCACCAAAGGGGTACCCCTTTCAGAAATCTTCGATTTCTCTAATATGAATTCGAGCAATGTTTAGATAGTGAATACTAAGGAATATGCGAGGGTCATCGAAATAAAATTTTTAGCCCTACGTCTTAGGGTTCGATGTATAAAATTTCATACAAATCCGAGGTGTGCAGAGGGTGATACAGTCAAAATACTGAGAGATGTACGAATATAAGGAAAAAACTTGCGAAAATTGCCATCAAAAAGGGGAATTTTTTTTGAAATGTTGAGTTAAGGCTCCGTTTCGACTCCAATATATTCATTTACCCATGAGATCTCTTGGGGTAAAATATCGAGCGAGTTGAACAGGAGGGTAATACATTTCGGAGAAATTAGTGAAATCTCCAATTCACCAAAGGGGTACCCCTTTCAGAAATCTTCGATTTCTCTAATATGAATTCGAGCAATGTTTAGATAGTGAATACTAAGGAATATGCGAGGGTCATCGAAAGAAAATTTTTAGCCCTACGTCTTAGGGTTCGATGTATAAAATTTCATACAAATCCGAGGTGTGCAGAGGGTGATACAGTCAAAATACTGAGAGATGTACGAATATAAGGAAAAAACTTGCGAAAATTGCCATCAAAAAGGGGAATTTTTTTTTAAATGTTGAGTTAAGGCTCCGTTTCGACTCCAATATATTCATTTACCCATAATATCTCTTGGGGAAAAATATCGAGCGAGTTGAACACGAGGGTAATACATTTCGGAGAAATTAGTGAAATCTCCAATTCACCAAAGGGGTACCCCTTTCAGAAATCTTCGATTTCTCTAATATGAATTCGAGCAATGTTTAGATAGCGAATACTAAGGAATATGCGAGGGTCAAGGGAACAAAAGTTGTAGCCCTATGTCTTAGGGTTCTATGTATAAAATTTCGTAAAAATCCGAGGTGTGCAGAGGGTGATACAGTCAAAATACTGAGAGATGTACGAATATAAGGAAAAAACTTGCGAAAATTGCCATCAAAAAGGGGAATTTTTTTTGAAATGTTGAGTTAAGGCTCCGTTTCAACTCCAATATATTCATTTACCCATGATATCTCTTGGGGAAAAATATCGAGCGAGTTGAACACGAGGGTAATACATTTCGGAGAAATTAGTGAAATCTCCAATTCACCAAAGGGGTACCCCTTTCAGAAATCTTCGATTTCTCTAATATGGATTCGAGCAATGTTTAGATAGCGAATACTAAGGAATATGCGAGGGTCAAGGGAACAAAAGTTGTAGCCCTATGTCTTAGGGTTCTATGTATAAAATTTCGTAAAAATCCGAGGTGTGCAAAGGGTGATACAGTCAAAATACTGAGAGATGTACGAATATAAGGAAAAAACTTGCGAAAATTGCCATCAAAAAGGGGAATTTTTTTTGAAATGTTGAGTTAAGGCTCCGTTTCGACTCCAATATATTCATTTACCCATGAGATCTCTTGGGGTAAAATATCGAACGAGTTGAACAGGAGGGTAATACATTTCGGAGAAATTAGTGAAATCTCCAATTCACCAAAGGGGTACCCCTTTCAGAAATCTTCGATTTCTCTAATATGAATTCGAGCAATGTTTAGATAGTGAATACTAAGGAATATGCGAGGGTCATCGAAATAAAATTTTTAGCCCTACGTCTTAGGGTTCGATGTATAAAATTTCATACAAATCCGAGGTGTGCAGAGGGTGATACAGTCAAAATACTGAGAGATGTACGAATATAAGGAAAAAACTTGCGAAAATTGCCATCAAAAAGGGGAATTTTTTTTGAAATGTTGAGTTAAGGCTCCGTTTCGACTCCAATATATTCATTTACCCATGAGATCTCTTGGGGTAAAATATCGAGCGAGTTGAACAGGAGGGTAATACATTTCGGAGAAATTAGTGAAATCTCCAATTCACCAAAGGGGTACCCCTTTCAGAAATCTTCGATTTCTCTAATATGAATTCGAGCAATGTTTAGATAGTGAATACTAAGGAATATGCGAGGGTCATCGAAAGAAAATTTTTAGCCCTACGTCTTAGGGTTCGATGTATAAAATTTCATACAAATCCGAGGTGTGCAGAGGGTGATACAGTCAAAATACTGAGAGATGTACGAATATAAGGAAAAAACTTGCGAAAATTGCCATCAAAAAGGGGAATTTTTTTTGAAATGTTGAGTTAAGGCTCCGTTTCAACTCCAATATATTCATTTACCCATGATATCTCTTGGGGAAAAATATCGAGCGAGTTGAACACGAGGGTAATACATTTCGGAGAAATTAGTGAAATCTCCAATTCACCAAAGGGGTACCCCTTTCAGAAATCTTCGATTTCTCTAATATGGATTCGAGCAATGTTTAGATAGCGAATACTAAGGAATATGCGAGGGTCAAGGGAACAAAAGTTGTAGCCCTATGTCTTAGGGTTCTATGTATAAAATTTCGTAAAAATCCGAGGTGTGCAAAGGGTGATACAGTCAAAATACTGAGAGATGTACGAATATAAGGAAAAAACTTGCGAAAATTGCCATCAAAAAGGGGAATTTTTTTTGAAATGTTGAGTTAAGGCTCCGTTTCGACTCCAATATATTCATTTACCCATGAGATCTCTTGGGGTAAAATATCGAACGAGTTGAACAGGAGGGTAATACATTTCGGAGAAATTAGTGAAATCTCCAATTCACCAAAGGGGTACCCCTTTCAGAAATCTTCGATTTCTCTAATATGAATTCGAGCAATGTTTAGATAGTGAATACTAAGGAATATGCGAGGGTCATCGAAATAAAATTTTTAGCCCTACGTCTTAGGGTTCGATGTATAAAATTTCATACAAATCCGAGGTGTGCAGAGGGTGATACAGTCAAAATACTGAGAGATGTACGAATATAAGGAAAAAACTTGCGAAAATTGCCATCAAAAAGGGGAATTTTTTTTGAAATGTTGAGTTAAGGCTCCGTTTCGACTCCAATATATTCATTTACCCATGAGATCTCTTGGGGTAAAATATCGAGCGAGTTGAACAGGAGGGTAATACATTTCGGAGAAATTAGTGAAATCTCCAATTCACCAAAGGGGTACCCCTTTCAGAAATCTTCGATTTCTCTAATATGAATTCGAGCAATGTTTAGATAGTGAATACTAAGGAATATGCGAGGGTCATCGAAAGAAAATTTTTAGCCCTACGTCTTAGGGTTCGATGTATAAAATTTCATACAAATCCGAGGTGTGCAGAGGGTGATACAGTCAAAATACTGAGAGATGTACGAATATAAGGAAAAAACTTGCGAAAATTGCCATCAAAAAGGGGAATTTTTTTTGAAATGTTGAGTTAAGGCTCCGTTTCGACTCCAATATATTCATTTACCCATGATATCTCTTGGGGAAAAATATCGAGCGAGTTGAACACGAGGGTAATACATTTCGGAGATATTAGTGAAATCTCCAATTCACCAAAGGGGTACCCCTTTCAGAAATCTTCAATTTCTCTAATATGAATTCGAGCAAAATTTAGATAGCGAATACTAAGGAATATGCGAGGGTCAAGGGAACAAAAGTTGTAGCCCTATGTCTTATGGTTCTATGTATAAAATTTCGTAAAAATCCGAGGTGTGCAGAGGGTGATACAGTCAAAATACTGAGAGATGTACGAATATAAGGAAAAAACTTGCGAAAATTGCCATCAAAAAGGGGAATTTTTTTTGAAATGTTGAGTTAAGGCTCCGTTTCGACTCCAATATATTCATTTACCCATGATATCTCTTGGGGAAAAATATCGAGCGAGTTGAACACGAGGGTAATACATTTCGGAGAAATTAGTGAAATCTCCAATTCACCAAAGGGGTACCCCTTTCAGAAATCTTCGATTTCTCTAATATGGATTCGAGCAATGTTTAGATAGCGAATACTAAGGAATATGCGAGGGTCAAGGGAACAAAAGTTGTAGCCCTATGTCTTAGGGTTCTATGTATAAAATTTCGTAAAAATCCGAGGTGTGCAAAGGGTGATACAGTCAAAATACTGAGAGATGTACGAATATAAGGAAAAAACTTGCGAAAATTGCCATCAAAAAGGGGAATTTTTTTTGAAATGTTGAGTTAAGGCTCCGTTTCGACTCCAATATATTCATTTACCCATGAGATCTCTTGGGGTAAAATATCGAGCGAGTTGAACAGGAGGGTAATACATTTCGGAGAAATTAGTGAAATCTCCAATTCACCAAAGGGGTACCCCTTTCAGAAATCTTCGATTTCTCTAATATGAATTCGAGCAATGTTTAGATAGTGAATACTAAGGAATATGCGAGGGTCATCGAAATAAAATTTTTAGCCCTACGTCTTAGGGTTCGATGTATAAAATTTCATACAAATCCGAGGTGTGCAGAGGGTGATACAGTCAAAATACTGAGAGATGTACGAATATAAGGAAAAAACTTGCGAAAATTGCCATCAAAAAGGGGAATTTTTTTTGAAATGTTGAGTTAAGGCTCCGTTTCGACTCCAATATATTCATTTACCCATGAGATCTCTTGGGGTAAAATATCGAGCGAGTTGAACAGGAGGGTAATACATTTCGGAGAAATTAGTGAAATCTCCAATTCACCAAAGGGGTACCCCTTTCAGAAATCTTCGATTTCTCTAATATGAATTCGAGCAATGTTTAGATAGTGAATACTAAGGAATATGCGAGGGTCATCGAAAGAAAATTTTTAGCCCTACGTCTTAGGGTTCGATGTATAAAATTTCATACAAATCCGAGGTGTGCAGAGGGTGATACAGTCAAAATACTGAGAGATGTACGAATATAAGGAAAAAACTTGCGAAAATTGCCATCAAAAAGGGGAATTTTTTTTGAAATGTTGAGTTAAGGCTACGTTTCGACTCCAATATATTCATTTACCCATGATATCTCTTGGGGAAAAATATCGAGCGAGTTGAACACGAGGGTAATACATTTCGGAGAAATTAGTGAAATCTCCAATTCACCAAAGGGGTACCCCTTTCAGAAATCTTCAATTTCTCTAATATGAATTCGAGCAATATTTAGATAGCGAATACTAAGGAATATGCGAGGGTCAAGGGAACAAAAGTTGTAGCCCTATGTCTTAGGGTTCTATGTATAAAATTTCGTAAAAATCCGAGGTGTGCAGAGGGTGATACAGTCACAATACTGAGAGATGTACGAATATAAGGAAAAAACTTGCGAAAATTGCCATCAGAAAGGGGATTTTTTTTGAAATGTTGAGTTAAGGCTCCGTTTCGACTCCAATATATTCATTTACCCATGATATCTCTTGGGGAAAAATATCGAGCGAGTTGAACACGAGGGTAATACATTTCGGAGATATTAGTGAAATCTCCAATTCACCAAAGGGGTACCCCTTTCAGAAATCTTCAATTTCTCTAATATGAATTCGAGCAAAATTTAGATAGCGAATACTAAGGAATATGCGAGGGTCAAGGGAACAAAAGTTGTAGCCCTATGTCTTATGGTTCTATGTATAAAATTTCGTAAAAATCCGAGGTGTGCAGAGGGTGATACAGTCAAAATACTGAGAGATGTACGAATATAAGGAAAAAACTTGCGAAAATTGCCATCAAAAAGGGGAATTTTTTTTGAAATGTTGAGTTAAGGCTCCGTTTCAACTCCAATATATTCATTTACCCATGATATCTCTTGGGGAAAAATATCGAGCGAGTTGAACACGAGGGTAATACATTTCGGAGAAATTAGTGAAATCTCCAATTCACCAAAGGGGTACCCCTTTCAGAAATCTTCGATTTCTCTAATATGGATTCGAGCAATGTTTAGATAGCGAATACTAAGGAATATGCGAGGGTCATGGGAACAAAAGTTGTAGCCCTATGTCTTAGGGTTCTATGTATAAAATTTTGTAAAAATCCGAGGTGTGCAGAGGGTGATACAGTCAAAATACTGAGAGATGTACGAATATAAGGAAAAAACTTGCGAAAATTGCCATCAAAAAGGGGAATTCTTTTTGAAATGTTGAGTTAAGGCTCCGTTTCGACTCCAATATATTCATTTACCCATGATATCTCTTGGGGTAAAATATCGAGCGAGTTGAACAGGAGGGTAATACATTTCGGAGAAATTAGTGAAATCTCCAATTCACCAAAGGGGTACCCCTTTCAGAAATCTTCGATTTCTCTAATATGGATTCGAGCAATGTTTAGATAGCGAATACTAAGGAATATGCGAGGGTCATCGAAAGAAAATTTTTAGCCCTACGTCTTAGGGTTCGATGTATAAAATTTCATACAAATCCGAGGTGTGCAGAGGGTGATACAGTCAAAATACTGAGAGATGTACGAATATAAGGAAAAAACTTGCGAAAATTGCCATCAAAAAGGGGAATTTTTTTTGAAATGTTGAGTTAAGGCTCCGTTTCGACTCCAATATATTCATTTACCCATGATATCTCTTGGGGAAAAATATCGAGCGAGTTGAACACGAGGGTAATACATTTCGGAGAAATTAGTGAAATCTCCAATTCACCAAAGGGGTACCCCTTTCAGAAATCTTCAATTTCTCTAATATGAATTCGAGCAATATTTAGATAGCGAATACTAAGGAATATGCGAGGGTCAAGGGAACAAAAGTTGTAGCCCTATGTCTTATGGTTCTATGTATAAAATTTCGTAAAAATCCGAGGTGTGCAGAGGGTGATACAGTCAAAATACTGAGAGATGTACGAATATAAGGAAAAAACTTGCGAAAATTGCCATCAAAAAGGGGAATTTTTTTTGAAATGTTGAGTTAAGGCTCCGTTTCAACTCCAATATATTCATTTACCCATGATATCGCTTGGGGAAAAATATCGAGCGAGTTGAACACGAGGGTAATACATTTCGGAGAAATTAGTGAAATCTCCAATTCACCAAAGGGGTACCCCTTTCAGAAATCTTCGATTTCTCTAATATGGATTCGAGCAATGTTTAGATAGCGAATACTAAGGAATATGCGAGGGTCATGGGAACAAAAGTTGTAGCCCTATGTCTTAGGGTTCTATGTATAAAATTTTGTAAAAATCCGAGGTGTGCAGAGGGTGATACAGTCAAAATACTGAGAGATGTACGAATATAAGGAAAAAACTTGCGAAAATTGCCATCAAAAAGGGGAATTCTTTTTGAAATGTTGAGTTAAGGCTCCGTTTCGACTCCAATATATTCATTTACCCATGATATCTCTTGGGGTAAAATATCGAGCGAGTTGAACAGGAGGGTAATACATTTCGGAGAAATTAGTGAAATCTCCAATTCACCAAAGGGGTACCCCTTTCAGAAATCTTCGATTTCTCTAATATGGATTCGAGCAATGTTTAGATAGCGAATACTAAGGAATATGCGAGGGTCATCGAAAGAAAATTTTTAGCCCTACGTCTTAGGGTTCGATGTATAAAATTTCATACAAATCCGAGGTGTGCAGAGGGTGATACAGTCAAAATACTGAGAGATGTACGAATATAAGGAAAAAACTTGCGAAAATTGCCATCAAAAAGGGGAATTTTTTTTGAAATGTTGAGTTAAGGCTCCGTTTCGACTCCAATATATTCATTTACCCATGATATCTCTTGGGGAAAAATATCGAGCGAGTTGAACACGAGGGTAATACATTTCGGAGAAATTAGTGAAATCTCCAATTCACCAAAGGGTTACCCCTTTCAGAAATCTTCAATTTCTCTAATATGAATTCGAGCAATATTTAGATAGCGAATACTAAGGAATATGCGAGGGTCAAGGGAACAAAAGTTGTAGCCCTATGTCTTATGGTTCTATGTATAAAATTTCGTAAAAATCCGAGGTGTGCAGAGGGTGATACAGTCAAAATACTGAGAGATGTACGAATATAAGGAAAAAACTTGCGAAAATTGCCATCAAAAAGGGGAATTTTTTTTGAAATGTTGAGTTAAGGCTCCGTTTCAACTCCAATATATTCATTTACCCATGATATCTCTTGGGGAAAAATATCGAGCGAGTTGAACACGAGGGTAATACATTTCGGAGAAATTAGTGAAATCTCCAATTCACCAAAGGGGTACCCCTTTCAGAAATCTTCGATTTCTCTAATATGGATTCGAGCAATGTTTAGATAGCGAATACTAAGGAATATGCGAGGGTCATGGGAACAAAAGTTGTAGCCCTATGTCTTAGGGTTCTATGTATAAAATTTTGTAAAAATCCGAGGTGTGCAGAGGGTGATACAGTCAAAATACTGAGAGATGTACGAATATAAGGAAAAAACTTGCGAAAATTGCCATCAAAAAGGGGAATTCTTTTTGAAATGTTGAGTTAAGGCTCCGTTTCGACTCCAATATATTCATTTACCCATGATATCTCTTGGGGTAAAATATCGAGCGAGTTGAACAGGAGGGTAATACATTTCGGAGAAATTAGTGAAATCTCCAATTCACCAAAGGGGTACCCCTTTCAGAAATCTTCGATTTCTCTAATATGGATTCGAGCAATGTTTAGATAGCGAATACTAAGGAATATGCGAGGGTCATCGAAAGAAAATTTTTAGCCCTACGTCTTAGGGTTCGATGTATAAAATTTCATACAAATCCGAGGTGTGCAGAGGGTGATACAGTCAAAATACTGAGAGATGTACGAATATAAGGAAAAAACTTGCGAAAATTGCCATCAAAAAGGGGAATTTTTTTTGAAATGTTGAGTTAAGGCTCCGTTTCGACTCCAATATATTCATTTACCCATGATATCTCTTGGGGAAAAATATCGAGCGAGTTGAACACGAGGGTAATACATTTCGGAGAAATTAGTGAAATCTCCAATTCACCAAAGGGGTACCCCTTTCAGAAATCTTCAATTTCTCTAATATGAATTCGAGCAATATTTAGATAGCGAATACTAAGGAATATGCGAGGGTCAAGGGAACAAAAGTTGTAGCCCTATGTCTTATGGTTCTATGTATAAAATTTCGTAAAAATCCGAGGTGTGCAGAGGGTGATACAGTCAAAATACTGAGAGATGTACGAATATAAGGAAAAAACTTGCGAAAATTGCCATCAAAAAGGGGAATTTTTTTTGAAATGTTGAGTTAAGGCTCCGTTTCAACTCCAATATATTCATTTACCCATGATATCGCTTGGGGAAAAATATCGAGCGAGTTGAACACGAGGGTAATACATTTCGGAGAAATTAGTGAAATCTCCAATTCACCAAAGGGGTACCCCTTTCAGAAATCTTCGATTTCTCTAATATGGATTCGAGCAATGTTTAGATAGCGAATACTAAGGAATATGCGAGGGTCATGGGAACAAAAGTTGTAGCCCTATGTCTTAGGGTTCTATGTATAAAATTTTGTAAAAATCCGAGGTGTGCAGAGGGTGATACAGTCAAAATACTGAGAGATGTACGAATATAAGGAAAAAACTTGCGAAAATTGCCATCAAAAAGGGGAATTCTTTTTGAAATGTTGAGTTAAGGCTCCGTTTCGACTCCAATATATTCATTTACCCATGATATCTCTTGGGGTAAAATATCGAGCGAGTTGAACAGGAGGGTAATACATTTCGGAGAAATTAGTGAAATCTCCAATTCACCAAAGGGGTACCCCTTTCAGAAATCTTCGATTTCTCTAATATGGATTCGAGCAATGTTTAGATAGCGAATACTAAGGAATATGCGAGGGTCATCGAAAGAAAATTTTTAGCCCTACGTCTTAGGGTTCGATGTATAAAATTTCATACAAATCCGAGGTGTGCAGAGGGTAATACAGTCAAAATACTGAGAGATGTACGAATATAAGGAAAAAACTTGCGAAAATTGCCATCAAAAAGGGGAATTTTTTTTGAAATGTTGAGTTAAGGCTCCGTTTCGACTCCAATATATTCATTTACCCATGATATCTCTTGGGGAAAAATATCGAGCGAGTTGAACACGAGGGTAATACATTTCGGAGAAATTAGTGAAATCTCCAATTCACCAAAGGGTTACCCCTTTCAGAAATCTTCAATTTCTCTAATATGAATTCGAGCAATATTTAGATAGCGAATACTAAGGAATATGCGAGGGTCAAGGGAACAAAAGTTGTAGCCCTATGTCTTATGGTTCTATGTATAAAATTTCGTAAAAATCCGAGGTGTGCAGAGGGTGATACAGTCAAAATACTGAGAGATGTACGAATATAAGGAAAAAACTTGCGAAAATTGCCATCAAAAAGGGGAATTTTTTTTGAAATGTTGAGTTAAGGCTCCGTTTCAACTCCAATATATTCATTTACCCATGATATCTCTTGGGGAAAAATATCGAGCGAGTTGAACACGAGGGTAATACATTTCGGAGAAATTAGTGAAATCTCCAATTCACCAAAGGGGTACCCCTTTCAGAAATCTTCGATTTCTCTAATATGGATTCGAGCAATGTTTAGATAGCGAATACTAAGGAATATGCGAGGGTCATGGGAACAAAAGTTGTAGCCCTATGTCTTAGGGTTCTATGTATAAAATTTTGTAAAAATCCGAGGTGTGCAGAGGGTGATACAGTCAAAATACTGAGAGATGTACGAATATAAGGAAAAAACTTGCGAAAATTGCCATAAAAAAGGGGAATTCTTTTTGAAATGTTGAGTTAAGGCTCCGTTTCGACTCCAATATATTCATTTACCCATGATATCTCTTGGGGTAAAATATCGAGCGAGTTGAACAGGAGGGTAATACATTTCGGAGAAATTAGTGAAATCTCCAATTCACCAAAGGGGTACCCCTTTCAGAAATCTTCGATTTCTCTAATATGGATTCGAGCAATGTTTAGATAGCGAATACTAAGGAATATGCGAGGGTCATCGAAAGAAAATTTTTAGCCCTACGTCTTAGGGTTCGATGTATAAAATTTCATACAAATCCGAGGTGTGCAGAGGGTGATACAGTCAAAATACTGAGAGATGTACGAATATAAGGAAAAAACTTGCGAAAATTGCCATCAAAAAGGGGAATTTTTTTTGAAATGTTGAGTTAAGGCTCCGTTTCGACTCCAATATATTCATTTACCCATGATATCTCTTGGGGAAAAATATCGAGCGAGTTGAACACGAGGGTAATACATTTCGGAGAAATTAGTGAAATCTCCAATTCACCAAAGGGGTACCCCTTTCAGAAATCTTCAATTTCTCTAATATGAATTCGAGCAATATTTAGATAGCGAATACTAAGGAATATGCGAGGGTCAAGGGAACAAAAGTTGTAGCCCTATGTCTTATGGTTCTATGTATAAAATTTCGTAAAAATCCGAGGTGTGCAGAGGGTGATACAGTCAAAATACTGAGAGATGTACGAATATAAGGAAAAAACTTGCGAAAATTGCCATCAAAAAGGGGAATTTTTTTTGAAATGTTGAGTTAAGGCACCGTTTCAACTCCAATATATTCATTTACCCATGATATCTCTTGGGGAAAAATATCGAGCGAGTTGAACACGAGGGTAATACATTTCGGAGAAATTAGTGAAATCTCCAATTCACCAAAGGGGTACCCCTTTCAGAAATCTTCGATTTCTCTAATATGGATTCGAGCAATGTTTAGATAGCGAATACTAAGGAATATGCGAGGGTCAAGGGAACAAAAGTTGTAGCCCTATGTCTTAGGGTTCTATGTATAAAATTTCGTAAAAATCCGAGGTGTGCAAAGGGTGATACAGTCAAAATACTGAGAGATGTACGAATATAAGGAAAAAACTTGCGAAAATTGCCATCAAAAAGGGGAATTTTTTTTGAAATGTTGAGTTAAGGCTCCGTTTCGACTCCAATATATTCATTTACCCATGAGATCTCTTGGGGTAAAATATCGAGCGAGTTGAACAGGAGGGTAATACATTTCGGAGAAATTAGTGAAATCTCCAATTCACCAAAGGGGTACCCCTTTCAGAAATCTTCGATTTCTCTAATATGAATTCGAGCAATGTTTAGATAGTGAATACTAAGGAATATGCGAGGGTCATCGAAATAAAATTTTTAGCCCTACGTCTTAGGGTTCGATGTATAAAATTTCATACAAATCCGAGGTGTGCAGAGGGTGATACAGTCAAAATACTGAGAGATGTACGAATATAAGGAAAAAACTTGCGAAAATTGCCATCAAAAAGGGGAATTTTTTTTGAAATGTTGAGTTAAGGCTCCGTTTCGACTCCAATATATTCATTTACCCATGAGATCTCTTGGGGTAAAATATCGAGCGAGTTGAACAGGAGGGTAATACATTTCGGAGAAATTAGTGAAATCTCCAATTCACCAAAGGGGTACCCCTTTCAGAAATCTTCGATTTCTCTAATATGAATTCGAGCAATGTTTAGATAGTGAATACTAAGGAATATGCGAGGGTCATCGAAAGAAAATTTTTAGCCCTACGTCTTAGGGTTCGATGTATAAAATTTCATACAAATCCGAGGTGTGCAGAGGGTGATACAGTCAAAATACTGAGAGATGTACGAATATAAGGAAAAAACTTGCGAAAATTGCCATCAAAAAGGGGAATTTTTTTTGAAATGTTGAGTTAAGGCTCCGTTTCGACTCCAATATATTCATTTACCCATGATATCTCTTGGGGAAAAATATCGAGCGAGTTGAACACGAGGGTAATACATTTCGGAGAAATTAGTGAAATCTCCAATTCACCAAAGGGGTACCCCTTTCAGAAATCTTCAATTTCTCTAATATGAATTCGAGCAATATTTAGATAGCGAATACTAAGGAATATGCGAGGGTCAAGGGAACAAAAGTTGTAGCCCTATGTCTTAGGGTTCTATGTATAAAATTTCGTAAAAATCCGAGGTGTGCAGAGGGTGATACAGTCAAAATACTGAGAGATGTACGAATATAAGGAAAAAACTTGCGAAAATTGCCATCAAAAATGGGAATTTTTTTTGAAATGTTGAGTTAAGGCTCCGTTTCGACTCCAATATATTCATTTACCCATGATATCTCTTGGGGAAAAATATCGAGCGAGTTGAACACGAGGGTAATACATTTCGGAGATATTAGTGAAATCTCCAATTGACCAAAGGGGTACCCCTTTCAGAAATCTTCAATTTCTCTAATATGAATTCGAGCAAAATTTAGATAGCGAATACTAAGGAATATGCGAGGGTCAAGGGAACAAAAGTTGTAGCCCTATGTCTTATGGTTCTATGTATAAAATTTCGTAAAAATCCGAGGTGTGCAGAGGGTGATACAGTCAAAATACTGAGAGATGTACGAATATAAGGAAAAAACTTGCGAAAATTGCCATCAAAAAGGGGAATTTTTTTTGAAATGTTGAGTTAAGGCTCCGTTTCAACTCCAATATATTCATTTACCCATGATATCTCTTGGGGAAAAATATCGAGCGAGTTGAACACGAGGGTAATACATTTCGGAGAAATTAGTGAAATCTCCAATTCACCAAAGGGGTACCCCTTTCAGAAATCTTCGATTTCTCTAATATGGATTCGAGCAATGTTTAGATAGCGAATACTAAGGAATATGCGAGGGTCATGGGAACAAAAGTTGTAGCCCTATGTCTTATGGTTCTATGTATAAAATTTCGTTAAAATCCGAGGTGTGCAGAGGGTGATACAGTCAAAATACTGAGAGATGTACGAATATAAGGAAAAAACTTGCGAAAATTGCCATCAAAAAGGGGAATTTTTTTTGAAATGTTGAGTTAAGGCTCCGTTTCAACTCCAATATATTCATTTACCCATGATATCTCTTGGGGAAAAATATCGAGCGAGTTGAACACGAGGGTAATACATTTCGGAGAAATTAGTGAAATCTCCAATTCACCAAAGGGGTACCCCTTTCAGAAATCTTCGATTTCTCTAATATGGATTCGAGCAATGTTTAGATAGCGAATACTAAGGAATATGCGAGGGTCATGGGAACAAAAGTTGTAGCCCTATGTCTTAGGGTTCTATGTATAAAATTTTGTAAAAATCCGAGGTGTGCAGAGGGTGATACAGTCAAAATACTGAGAGATGTACGAATATAAGGAAAAAACTTGCGAAAATTGCCATCAAAAAGGGGAATTCTTTTTGAAATGTTGAGTTAAGGCTCCGTTTCGACTCCAATATATTCATTTACCCATGAGATCTCTTGGGGTAAAATATCGAGCGAGTTGAACAGGAGGGTAATACATTTCGGAGAAATTAGTGAAATCTCCAATTCACCAAAGGGGTACCCTTTTCAGAAATCTTCGATTTCTCTAATATGAATTCGAGCAATGTTTAGATAGTGAATACTAAGGAATATGCGAGGGTCATCGAAATAAAATTTTTAGCCCTACGTCTTAGGGTTCGATGTATAAAATTTCATACAAATCCGAGGTGTGCAGAGGGTGATACAGTCAAAATACTGAGAGATGTACGAATATAAGGAAAAAACTTGCGAAAATTGCCATCAAAAAGGGGAATATTTTTTGAAATGTTGAGTTAAGGCTCCGTTTCGACTCCAATATATTCATTTACCCATGAGATCTCTTGGGGTAAAATATCGAGCGAGTTGAACAGGAGGGTAATACATTTCGGAGAAATTAGTGAAATCTCCAATTCACCAAAGGGGTACCCCTTTCAGAAATCTTCGATTTCTCTAATATGAATTCGAGCAATGTTTAGATAGTGAATACTAAGGAATATGCGAGGGTCATCGAAAGAAAATTTTTAGCCCTACGTCTTAGGGTTCGATGTATAAAATTTCATACAAATCCGAGGTGTGCAGAGGGTGATACAGTCAAAATACTGAGAGATGTACGAATATAAGGAAAAAACTTGCGAAAATTGCCATCAAAAAGGGGAATTTTTTTTGAAATGTTGAGTTAAGGCTCCGTTTCGACTCCAATATATTCATTTACCCATGATATCTCTTGGGGAAAAATATCGAGCGAGTTGAACACGAGGGTAATACATTTCGGAGAAATTAGTGAAATCTCCAATTCACCAAAGGGGTACCCCTTTCAGAAATCTTCAATTTCTCTAATATGAATTCGAGCAATATTTAGATAGCGAATACTAAGGAATATGCGAGGGTCAAGGGAACAAAAGTTGTAGCCCTATGTCTTATGGTTCTATGTATAAAATTTCGTAAAAATCCGAGGTGTGCAGAGGGTGATACAGTCAAAATACTGAGAGATGTACGAATATAAGGAAAAAACTTGCGAAAATTGCCATCAAAAAGGGGAATTTTTTTTGAAATGTTGAGTTAAGGCACCGTTTCAACTCCAATATATTCATTTACCCATGATATCTCTTGGGGAAAAATATCGAGCGAGTTGAACACGAGGGTAATACATTTCGGAGAAATTAGTGAAATCTCCAATTCACCAAAGGGGTACCCCTTTCAGAAATCTTCGATTTCTCTAATATGGATTCGAGCAATGTTTAGATAGCGAATACTAAGGAATATGCGAGGGTCAAGGGAACAAAAGTTGTAGCCCTATGTCTTAGGGTTCTATGTATAAAATTTCGTAAAAATCCGAGGTGTGCAAAGGGTGATACAGTCAAAATACTGAGAGATGTACGAATATAAGGAAAAAACTTGCGAAAATTGCCATCAAAAAGGGGAATTTTTTTTGAAATGTTGAGTTAAGGCTCCGTTTCGACTCCAATATATTCATTTACCCATGAGATCTCTTGGGGTAAAATATCGAGCGAGTTGAACAGGAGGGTAATACATTTCGGAGAAATTAGTGAAATCTCCAATTCACCAAAGGGGTACCCCTTTCAGAAATCTTCGATTTCTCTAATATGAATTCGAGCAATGTTTAGATAGTGAATACTAAGGAATATGCGAGGGTCATCGAAATAAAATTTTTAGCCCTACGTCTTAGGGTTCGATGTATAAAATTTCATACAAATCCGAGGTGTGCAGAGGGTGATACAGTCAAAATACTGAGAGATGTACGAATATAAGGAAAAAACTTGCGAAAATTGCCATCAAAAAGGGGAATTTTTTTTGAAATGTTGAGTTAAGGCTCCGTTTCGACTCCAATATATTCATTTACCCATGAGATCTCTTGGGGTAAAATATCGAGCGAGTTGAACAGGAGGGTAATACATTTCGGAGAAATTAGTGAAATCTCCAATTCACCAAAGGGGTACCCCTTTCAGAAATCTTCGATTTCTCTAATATGAATTCGAGCAATGTTTAGATAGTGAATACTAAGGAATATGCGAGGGTCATCGAAAGAAAATTTTTAGCCCTACGTCTTAGGGTTCGATGTATAAAATTTCATACAAATCCGAGGTGTGCAGAGGGTGATACAGTCAAAATACTGAGAGATGTACGAATATAAGGAAAAAACTTGCGAAAATTGCCATCAAAAAGGGGAATTTTTTTTGAAATGTTGAGTTAAGGCTCCGTTTCGACTCCAATATATTCATTTACCCATGATATCTCTTGGGGAAAAATATCGAGCGAGTTGAACACGAGGGTAATACATTTCGGAGAAATTAGTGAAATCTCCAATTCACCAAAGGGGTACCCCTTTCAGAAATCTTCAATTTCTCTAATATGAATTCGAGCAATATTTAGATAGCGAATACTAAGGAATATGCGAGGGTCAAGGGAACAAAAGTTGTAGCCCTATGTCTTATGGTTCTATGTATAAAATTTCGTAAAAATCCGAGGTGTGCAGAGGGTGATACAGTCAAAATACTGAGAGATGTACGAATATAAGGAAAAAACTTGCGAAAATTGCCATCAAAAAGGGGAATTTTTTTTGAAATGTTGAGTTAAGGCACCGTTTCAACTCCAATATATTCATTTACCCATGATATCTCTTGGGGAAAAATATCGAGCGAGTTGAACACGAGGGTAATACATTTCGGAGAAATTAGTGAAATCTCCAATTCACCAAAGGGGTACCCCTTTCAGAAATCTTCGATTTCTCTAATATGGATTCGAGCAATGTTTAGATAGCGAATACTAAGGAATATGCGAGGGTCAAGGGAACAAAAGTTGTAGCCCTATGTCTTAGGGTTCTATGTATAAAATTTCGTAAAAATCCGAGGTGTGCAAAGGGTGATACAGTCAAAATACTGAGAGATGTACGAATATAAGGAAAAAACTTGCGAAAATTGCCATCAAAAAGGGGAATTTTTTTTGAAATGTTGAGTTAAGGCTCCGTTTCGACTCCAATATATTCATTTACCCATGAGATCTCTTGGGGTAAAATATCGAGCGAGTTGAACAGGAGGGTAATACATTTCGGAGAAATTAGTGAAATCTCCAATTCACCAAAGGGGTACCCCTTTCAGAAATCTTCGATTTCTCTAATATGAATTCGAGCAATGTTTAGATAGTGAATACTAAGGAATATGCGAGGGTCATCGAAATAAAATTTTTAGCCCTACGTCTTAGGGTTCGATGTATAAAATTTCATACAAATCCGAGGTGTGCAGAGGGTGATACAGTCAAAATACTGAGAGATGTACGAATATAAGGAAAAAACTTGCGAAAATTGCCATCAAAAAGGGGAATTTTTTTTGAAATGTTGAGTTAAGGCTCCGTTTCGACTCCAATATATTCATTTACCCATGAGATCTCTTGGGGTAAAATATCGAGCGAGTTGAACAGGAGGGTAATACATTTCGGAGAAATTAGTGAAATCTCCAATTCACCAAAGGGGTACCCCTTTCAGAAATCTTCGATTTCTCTAATATGAATTCGAGCAATGTTTAGATAGTGAATACTAAGGAATATGCGAGGGTCATCGAAAGAAAATTTTTAGCCCTACGTCTTAGGGTTCGATGTATAAAATTTCATACAAATCCGAGGTGTGCAGAGGGTGATACAGTCAAAATACTGAGAGATGTACGAATATAAGGAAAAAACTTGCGAAAATTGCCATCAAAAAGGGGAATTTTTTTTGAAATGTTGAGTTAAGGCTCCGTTTCGACTCCAATATATTCATTTACCCATGATATCTCTTGGGGAAAAATATCGAGCGAGTTGAACACGAGGGTAATACATTTCGGAGAAATTAGTGAAATCTCCAATTCACCAAAGGGGTACCCCTTTCAGAAATCTTCAATTTCTCTAATATGAATTCGAGCAATATTTAGATAACGAATACTAAGGAATATGCGAGGGTCAAGGGAACAAAAGTTGTAGCCCTATGTCTTAGGGTTCTATGTATAAAATTTCGTAAAAATCCGAGGTGTGCAGAGGGTGATACAGTCAAAATACTGAGAGATGTACGAATATAAGGAAAAAACTTGCGAAAATTGCCATCAAAAATGGGAATTTTTTTTGAAATGTTGAGTTAAGGCTCCGTTTCGACTCCAATATATTCATTTACCCATGATATCTCTTGGGGAAAAATATCGAGCGAGTTGAACACGAGGGTAATACATTTCGGAGATATTAGTGAAATCTCCAATTCACCAAAGGGGTACCCCTTTCAGAAATCTTCAATTTCTCTAATATGAATTCGAGCAAAATTTAGATAGCGAATACTAAGGAATATGCGAGGGTCAAGGGAACAAAAGTTGTAGCCCTATGTCTTATGGTTCTATGTATAAAATTTCGTAAAAATCCGAGGTGTGCAGAGGGTGATACAGTCAAAATACTGAGAGATGTACGAATATAAGGAAAAAACTTGCGAAAATTGCCATCAAAAAGGGGAATTTTTTTTGAAATGTTGAGTTAAGGCTCCGTTTCAACTCCAATATATTCATTTACCCATGATATCTCTTGGGGAAAAATATCGAGCGAGTTGAACACGAGGGTAATACATTTCGGAGAAATTAGTGAAATCTCCAATTCACCAAAGGGGTACCCCTTTCAGAAATCTTCGATTTCTCTAATATGGATTCGAGCAATGTTTAGATAGCGAATACTAAGGAATATGCGAGGGTCATGGGAACAAAAGTTGTAGCCCTATGTCTTATGGTTCTATGTATAAAATTTCGTAAAAATCCGAGGTGTGCAGAGGGTGATACAGTCAAAATACTGAGAGATGTACGAATATAAGGAAAAAACTTGCGAAAATTGCCATCAAAAAGGGGAATTTTTTTTGAAATGTTGAGTTAAGGCTCCGTTTCAACTCCAATATATTCATTTACCCATGATATCTCTTGGGGAAAAATATCGAGCGAGTTGAACACGAGGGTAATACATTTCGGAGAAATTAGTGAAATCTCCAATTCACCAAAGGGGTACCCCTTTCAGAAATCTTCGATTTCTCTAATATGGATTCGAGCAATGTTTAGATAGCGAATACTAAGGAATATGCGAGGGTCATGGGAACAAAAGTTGTAGCCCTATGTCTTAGGGTTCTATGTATAAAATTTTGTAAAAATCCGAGGTGTGCAGAGGGTGATACAGTCAAAATACTGAGAGATGTACGAATATAAGGAAAAAACTTGCGAAAATTGCCATCAAAAAGGGGAATTCTTTTTGAAATGTTGAGTTAAGGCTCCGTTTCGACTCCAATATATTCATTTACCCATGAGATCTCTTGGGGTAAAATATCGAGCGAGTTGAACAGGAGGGTAATACATTTCGGAGAAATTAGTGAAATCTCCAATTCACCAAAGGGGTACCCCTTTCAGAAATCTTCGATTTCTCTAATATGAATTCGAGCAATGTTTAGATAGTGAATACTAAGGAATATGCGAGGGTCATCGAAAGAAAATTTTTAGCCCTACGTCTTAGGGTTCGATGTATAAAATTTCATACAAATCCGAGGTGTGCAGAGGGTGATACAGTCAAAATACTGAGAGACGTACGAATATAAGGAAAAAACTTGCGAAAATTGCCATCAAAAAGGGGAATTTTTTTTGAAATGTTGAGTTAAGGCTCCGTTTCGACTCCAATATATTCATTTACCCATGATATCTCTTGGGGAAAAATATCGAGCGAGTTGAACACGAGGGTAATACATTTCGGAGAAATTAGTGAAATCTCCAATTCACCAAAGGGGTACCCCTTTCAGAAATCTTCAATTTCTCTAATATGAATTCGAGCAATATTTAGATAGCGAATACTAAGGAATATGAGAGGGTCAAGGGAACAAAAGTTGTAGCCCTATGTCTTAGGGTTCTATGTATAAAATTTCGTAAAAATCCGAGGTGTGCAGAGGGTGATACAGTCAAAATACTGAGAGATGTACGAATATAAGGAAAAAACTTGCGAAAATTGCCATCAAAAAGGGGAATTTTTTTTGAAATGTTGAGTTAAGGCTCCGTTTCGACTCCAATATATTCATTTACCCATGATATCTCTTGGGGAAAAATATCGAGCGAGTTGAACACGAGGGTAATACATTTCGGAGATATTAGTGAAATCTCCAATTCACCAAAGGGGTACCCCTTTCAGAAATCTTCAATTTCTCTAATATGAATTCGAGCAAAATTTAGATAGCGAATACTAAGGAATATGCGAGGGTCAAGGGAACAAAAGTTGTAGCCCTATGTCTTATGGTTCTATGTATAAAATTTCGTAAAAATCCGAGGTGTGCAGAGGGTGATACAGTCAAAATACTGAGAGATGTACGAATATAAGGAAAAAACTTGCGAAAATTGCCATCAAAAAGGGGAATTTTTTTTGAAATGTTGAGTTAAGGCTCCGTTTCAACTCCAATATATTCATTTACCCATGATATCTCTTGGGGAAAAATATCGAGCGAGTTGAACACGAGGGTAATACATTTCGGAGAAATTAGTGAAATCTCCAATTCACCAAAGGGGTACCCCTTTCAGAAATCTTCGATTTGTCTAATATGGATTCGAGCAATGTTTAGATAGCGAATACTAAGGAATATGCGAGGGTCATGGGAACAAAAGTTGTAGCCCTATGTCTTAGGGTTCTATGTATAAAATTTTGTAAAAATCCGAGGTGTGCAGAGGGTGATACAGTCAAAATACTGAGAGATGTACGAATATAAGGAAAAAACTTGCGAAAATTGCCATCAAAAAGGGGAATTCTTTTTGAAATGTTGAGTTAAGGCTCCGTTTCGACTCCAATATATTCATTTACCCATGATATCTTTTGGGGAAAAATAACGAGCGAGTGGAACACGAGGGTAATACATTTCGGAGAAATTAGTGAAATCTCCAATTCACCAAAGGGGTACCCCTTTCAGAAATCTTCAATTTCTCTAATATGAATTCGAGCAATATTTAGATAGCGAATACTAAGGAATATGCGAGGGTCAAGGGAACAAAAGTTGTAGCCCTATGTCTTATGGTTCTATGTATAAAATTTCGTAAAAATCCGAGGTGTGCAGAGGGTGATACAGTCAAAATACTGAGAGATGTACGGATATAAGGAAAAAACTTGCGAAAATTGCCATCAAAAAGGGCAATTTTTTTTGAAATGTTGAGTTAAGGCTCCGTTTCGACTCCAATATATTCATTTACCCATGAGATCTCTTGGGGTAAAATATCGAGCGAGTTGAACAGGAGGGTAATACATTTCGGAGAAATTAGTGAAATCTCCAATTCACCAAAGGGGTACCCCTTTCAGAAATCTTCGATTTCTCTAATATGAATTCGAGCAATGTTTAGATAGTGAATACTAAGGAATATGCGAGGGTCATCGAAAGAAAATTTTTAGCCCTACGTCTTAGGGTTCGATGTATAAAATTTCATACAAATCCGAGGTGTGCAGAGGGTGATACAGTCAAAATACTGAGAGATGTACGAATATAAGGAAAAAACTTGCGAAAATTGCCATCAAAAAGGGGAATTTTTTTTGAAATGTTGAGTTAAGGCTCCGTTTCGACTCCAATATATTCATTTACCCATGATATCTCTTGGGGAAAAATATCGAGCGAGTTGAACACGAGGGTAATACATTTCGGAGAAATTAGTGAAATCTCCAATTCACCAAAGGGGTACCCCTTTCAGAAATCTTCGATTTGTCTAATATGGATTCGAGCAATGTTTAGATAGCGAATACTAAGGAATATGCGAGGGTCATGGGAACAAAAGTTGTAGCCCTATGTCTTAGGGTTCTATGTATAAAATTTTGTAAAAATCCGAGGTGTGCAGAGGGTGATACAGTCAAAATACTGAGAGATGTACGAATATAAGGAAAAAACTTGCGAAAATTGCCATCAAAAAGGGGAATTCTTTTTGAAATGTTGAGTTAAGGCTCCGTTTCGACTCCAATATATTCATTTACCCATGATATCTTTTGGGGAAAAATAACGAGCGAGTGGAACACGAGGGTAATACATTTCGGAGAAATTAGTGAAATCTCCAATTCACCAAAGGGGTACCCCTTTCAGAAATCTTCAATTTCTCTAATATGAATTCGAGCAATATTTAGATAGCGAATACTAAGGAATATGCGAGGGTCAAGGGAACAAAACTTGTAGCCCTATGTCTTATGGTTCTATGTATAAAATTTCGTAAAAATCCGAGGTGTGCAGAGGGTGATACAGTCAAAATACTGAGAGATGTACGAATATAAGGAAAAAACTTGCGAAAATTGCCATCAAAAAGGGCAATTTTTTTTGAAATGTTGAGTTAAGGCTCCGTTTCGACTCCAATATATTCATTTACCCATGAGATCTCTTGGGGTAAAATATCGAGCGAGTTGAACAGGAGGGTAATACATTTCGGAGAAATTAGTGAAATCTCCAATTCACCAAAGGGGTACCCCTTTCAGAAATCTTCGATTTCTCTAATATGAATTCGAGCAATGTTTAGATAGTGAATACTAAGGAATATGCGAGGGTCATCGAAAGAAAATTTTTAGCCCTACGTCTTAGGGTTCGATGTATAAAATTTCATACAAATCCGAGGTGTGCAGAGGGTGATACAGTCAAAATACTGAGAGATGTACGAATATAAGGAAAAAACTTGCGAAAATTGCCATCAAAAAGGGGAATTTTTTTTGAAATGTTGAGTTAAGGCTCCGTTTCGACTCCAATATATTCATTTACCCATGATATCTCTTGGGGAAAAATATCGAGCGAGTTGAACACGAGGGTAATACATTTCGGAGAAATTAGTGAAATCTCCAATTCACCAAAGGGGTACCCCTTTCAGAAATCTTCAATTTCTCTAATATGAATTCGAGCAATATTTAGATAGCGAATACTAAGGAATATGCGAGGGTCAAGGGAACAAAAGTTGTAGCCCTATGTCTTAGGGTTCTATGTATAAAATTTCGGAAAAATCCGAGGTGTGCAGAGGTTGATACAGTCAAAATACTGAGAGATGTACGAATATAAGGAAAAAACTTGCGAAAATTGCCATCAAAAAGGGGAATTTTTTTTGAAATGTTGAGTTAAGGCTCCGTTTCGACTCCAATATATTCATTTACCCATGATATCTCTTGGGGAAAAATATCGAGCGAGTTGAACACGAGGGTAATACATTTCGGAGAAATTAGTGAAATCTCCAATTCACCAAAGGGGTACCCCTTTCAGAAATCTTCAATTTCTCTAATATGAATTCGAGCAATATTTAGATAGCGAATACTAAGGAATATGCGGGGGTCAAGGGAACAAAAGTTGTAGCCCTATGTCTTAGGGTTCTATGTATAAAATTTCGTAAAAATCCTAGGTGTGCAGAGGGTGATACAGTCAAAATACTGAGTGATGTACGAATATAAGGAAAAAACTTGCGAAAATTGCCATCAAAAAGGGGAATTTTTTTTGAAATGTTGAGTTAAGGCTCCGTTTCGACTCCAATATATTCATTTACCCATGATATCTCTTGGGGAAAAATATCGAGCGAGTTGAACACGAGGGTAATACATTTCGGAGATATTAGTGAAATCTCCAATTCACCAAAGGGGTACCCCTTTCAGAAATCTTCAATTTCTCTAATATGAATTCGAGCAAAATTTAGATAGCGAATACTAAGGAATATGCGAGGGTCAAGGGAACAAAAGTTGTAGCCCTATGTCTTATGGTTCTATGTATAAAATTTCGTAAAAATCCGAGGTGTGCAGAGGGTGATACAGTCAAAATACTGAGAGATGTACGAATATAAGGAAAAAACTTGCGAAAATTGCCATCAAAAAGGGGAATTTTTTTTGAAATGTTGAGTTAAGGCTCCGTTTCAACTCCAATATATTCATTTACCCATGATATCTCTTGGGGAAAAATATCGAGCGAGTTGAACACGAGGGTAATACATTTCGGAGAAATTAGTGAAATCTCCAATTCACCAAAGGGGTACCCCTTTCAGAAATCTTCGATTTGTCTAATATGGATTCGAGCAATGTTTAGATAGCGAATACTAAGGAATATGCGAGGGTCATGGGAACAAAAGTTGTAGCCCTATGTCTTAGGGTTCTATGTATAAAATTTTGTAAAAATCCGAGGTGTGCAGAGGGTGATACAGTCAAAATACTGAGAGATGTACGAATATAAGGAAAAAACTTGCGAAAATTGCCATCAAAAAGGGGAATTCTTTTTGAAATGTTGAGTTAAGGCTCCGTTTCGACTCCAATATATTCATTTACCCATGATATCTCTTGGGGAAAAATAACGAGCGAGTGGAACACGAGGGTAATACATTTCGGAGAAATTAGTGAAATCTCCAATTCACCAAAGGGGTACCCCTTTCAGAAATCTTCAATTTCTCTAATATGAATTCGAGCAATATTTAGATAGCGAATACTAAGGAATATGCGAGGGTCAAGAGAACAAAAGTTGTAGCCCTATGTCTTATGGTTCTATGTATAAAATTTCGTAAAAATCCGAGGTGTGCAGAGGGTGATACAGTCAAAATACTGAGAGATGTACGAATATAAGGAAAAAACTTGCGAAAATTGCCATCAAAAAGGGGAATTTTTTTTGAAATGTTGAGTTAAGGCTCCGTTTCAACTCCAATATATTCATTTACCCATGATATCTCTTGGGGAAAAATATCGAGCGAGTTGAACACGAGGGTAATACATTTCGGAGAAATTAGTGAAATCTCCAATTCACCAAAGGGGTACCCCTTTCAGAAATCTTCGATTTCTCTAATATGAATTCGAGCAAAATTTAGATAGCGAATACTAAGGAATATGCGAGGGTCAAGGGAACAAAAGTTGTAGCCCTATGTCTTAGGGTTCTATGTATAAAATTTCGTAAAAATCCGAGGTGTGCAGAGGGTGATACAGTCAAAATACTGAGAGATGTACGAATATAAGGAAAAAACTTGCGAAAATTGCCATCAAAAAGGGGAATTTTTTTTGAAATGTTGAGTTAAGGATCCGTTTCAACTCCAATATATTCATTTACCCATGATATCTCTTGGGGAAAAATATCGAGCGAGTTGAACACGAGGGTAATACATTTCGGAGAAATTAGTGAAATCTCCAATTCACCAAAGGGGTACCCCTTTCAGAAATCTTCGATTTCTCTAATATGAATTCGAGCAATGTTTAGATAGCGAATACTAAGGAATATGCGAGGGTCAAGGGAACAAAAGTTGTAGCCCTATGTCTTAGGGTTCTATGTATAAAATTTCGTAAAAATCCGAGGTGTGCAGAGGGTGATACAGTCAAAATACTGAGAGATGTACGAATATAAGGAAAAAACTTGCGAAAATTGCCATCAAAAAGGGGAATTTTTTTTGAAATGTTGAGTTAAGGCTCCGTTTCGACTCCAATATATTCATTTACCCATGAGATCTCTTGGGGTAAAATATCAAGCGAGTTGAACATGAGGGTAATACATTTCGGAGAAATTAGTGAAATCTCCAATTCACCAAAGGGGTACCCCTTTCAGAAATCTTCGATTTCTCTAATATGAATTCGAGCAATGTTTAGATAGTGAATACTAAGGAATATGCGAGGGTCATCGAAAGAAAATTTTTAGCCCTACGTCTTAGGGTTCTATGTATAAAATTTCATACAAATCCGAGGTGTACAGAGGGTGATACAGTCAAAATACTGAGAGATGTACGAATATAAGGAAAAAACTTGCGAAAATTGCCATCAAAAAGGGGAATTTTTTTTGAAATGTTGAGTTAAGGCTCCGTTTCGACTCCAATATACTCATTTACCCATGATATCTCTTGGGGAAAAATATCGAGCGAGTTGAACACGAGGGTAATACATTTCGGAGAAATTAGTGAAATCTCCAATTCACCAAAGGGGTACCCCTTTCAGAAATCTTCAATTTCTCTAATATGAATTCGAGCAATATTTAGATAGCGAATACTAAGGAATATGCGAGGGTCAAGGGAACAAAAGTTGTAGCCCTATGTCTTAGGGTTCTATGTATAAAATTTCGGAAAAATCCGAGGTGTGCAGAGGTTGATACAGTCAAAATACTGAGAGATGTACGAATATAAGGAAAAAACTTGCGAAAATTGCCATCAAAAAGGGGAATTTTTTTTGAAATGTTGAGTTAAGGCTCCGTTTCGACTCCAATATATTCATTTACCCATGATATCTCTTGGGGAAAAATATCGAGCGAGTTGAACACGAGGGTAATACATTTCGGAGAAATTAGTGAAATCTCCAATTCACCAAAGGGGTACCCCTTTCAGAAATCTTCAATTTCTCTAATATGAATTCGAGCAATATTTAGATAGCGAATACTAAGGAATATGCGGGGGTCAAGGGAACAAAAGTTGTAGCCCTATGTCTTAGGGTTCTATGTATAAAATTTTGTAAAAATCCGAGGTGTGCAGAGGGTGATACAGTCAAAATACTGAGAGATGTACGAATATAAGGAAAAAACTTGCGAAAATTGCCATCAAAAAGGGGAATTCTTTTTGAAATGTTGAGTTAAGGCTCCGTTTCGACTCCAATATATTCATTTACCCATGATATCTCTTGGGGAAAAATAACGAGCGAGTGGAACACGAGGGTAATACATTTCGGAGAAATTAGTGAAATCTCCAATTCACCAAAGGGGTACCCCTTTCAGAAATCTTCAATTTCTCTAATATGAATTCGAGCAATATTTAGATAGCGAATACTAAGGAATATGCGAGGGTCAAGGGAACAAAAGTTGTAGCCCTATGTCTTATGGTTCTATGTATAAAATTTCGTAAAAATCCGAGGTGTGCAGAGGGTGATACAGTCAAAATACTGAGAGATGTACGAATATAAGGAAAAAACTTGCGAAAATTGCCATCAAAAAGGGGAATTTTTTTTGAAATGTTGAGTTAAGGCTCCGTTTCGACTCCAATATATTCATTTACCCATGATATCTCTTGGGGAAAAATATCGAGCGAGTTGAACACGAGGGTAATACATTTCGGAGATATTAGTGAAATCTCCAATTCACCAAAGGGGTACCCCTTTCAGAAATCTTCAATTTCTCTAATATGAATTCGAGCAAAATTTAGATAGCGAATACTAAGGAATATGCGAGGGTCAAGGGAACAAAAGTTGTAGCCCTATGTCTTATGGTTCTATGTATAAAATTTCGTAAAAATCCGAGGTGTGCAGAGGGTGATACAGTCAAAATACTGAGAGATGTACGAATATAAGGAAAAAACTTGCGAAAATTGCCATCAAAAAGGGGAATTTTTTTTGAAATGTTGAGTTAAGGCTCCGTTTCAACTCCAATATATTCATTTACCCATGATATCTCTTGGGGAAAAATATCGAGCGAGTTGAACACGAGGGTAATACATTTCGGAGAAATTAGTGAAATCTCCAATTCACCAAAGGGGTACCCCTTTCAGAAATCTTCGATTTCTCTAATATGAATTCGAGCAAAATTTAGATAGCGAATACTAAGGAATATGCGAGGGTCAAGGGAACAAAAGTTGTAGCCCTATGTCTTAGGGTTCTATGTATAAAATTTCGTAAAAATCCGAGGTGTGCAGAGGTTGATACAGGCAAAATACTGAGAGATGTACGAATATAAGGAAAAAACTTGCGAAAATTGCCATCAAAAAGGGGAATTTTTTTTGAAATGTTGAGTTAAGGATCCGTTTCAACTCCAATATATTCATTTACCCATGATATCTCTTGGGGAAAAATATCGAGCGAGTTGAACACGAGGGTAATACATTTCGGAGAAATTAGTGAAATCTCCAATTCACCAAAGGGGTACCCCTTTCAGAAATCTTCGATTTCTCTAATATGAATTCGAGCAATGTTTAGATAGCGAATACTAAGGAATATGCGAGGGTCAAGGGAACAAAAGTTGTAGCCCTATGTCTTAGGGTTCTATGTATAAAATTTCGTAAAAATCCGAGGTGTGCAGAGGGTGATACAGTCAAAATACTGAGAGATGTACGAATATAAGGAAAAAACTTGCGAAAATTGCCATCAAAAAGGGGAATTTTTTTTGAAATGTTGAGTTAAGGCTCCGTTTCGACTCCAATATATTCATTTACCCATGAGATCTCTTGGGGTAAAATATCAAGCGAGTTGAACATGAGGGTAATACATTTCGGAGAAATTAGTGAAATCTCCAATTCACCAAAGGGGTACCCCTTTCAGAAATCTTCGATTTCTCTAATATGAATTCGAGCAATGTTTAGATAGTGAATACTAAGGAATATGCGAGGGTCATCGAAAGAAAATTTTTAGCCCTACGTCTTAGGGTTCTATGTATAAAATTTCATACAAATCCGAGGTGTACAGAGGGTGATACAGTCAAAATACTGAGAGATGTACGAATATAAGGAAAAAACTTGCGAAAATTGCCATCAAAAAGGGGAATTTTTTTTGAAATGTTGAGTTAAGGCTCCGTTTCGACTCCAATATACTCATTTACCCATGATATCTCTTGGGGAAAAATATCGAGCGAGTTGAACACGAGGGTAATACATTTCGGAGAAATTAGTGAAATCTCCAATTCACCAAAGGGGTACCCCTTTCAGAAATCTTCAATTTCTCTAATATGAATTCGAGCAATATTTAGATAGCGAATACTAAGGAATATGAGAGGGTCAAGGGAACAAAAGTTGTAGCCCTATGTCTTAGGGTTCTATGTATAAAATTTTGTAAAAATCCGAGGTGTGCAGAGGGTGATACAGTCAAAATACTGAGAGATGTACGAATATAAGGAAAAAACTTGCGAAAATTGCCATCAAAAAGGGGAATTCTTTTTGAAATGTTGAGTTAAGGCTCCGTTTCGACTCCAATATATTCATTTACCCATGATATCTCTTGGGGAAAAATAACGAGCGAGTGGAACACGAGGGTAATACATTTCGGAGAAATTAGTGAAATCTCCAATTCACCAAAGGGGTACCCCTTTCAGAAATCTTCAATTTCTCTAATATGAATTCGAGCAATATTTAGATAGCGAATACTAAGGAATATGCGAGGGTCAAGGGAACAAAAGTTGTAGCCCTATGTCTTATGGTTCTATGTATAAAATTTCGTAAAAATCCGAGGTGTGCAGAGGGTGATACAGTCAAAATACTGAGAGATGTACGAATATAAGGAAAAAACTTGCGAAAATTGCCATCAAAAAGGGGAATTTTTTTTGAAATGTTGAGTTAAGGCTCCGTTTCGACTCCAATATATTCATTTACCCATGATATCTCTTGGGGAAAAATATCGAGCGAGTTGAACACGAGGGTAATACATTTCGGAGATATTAGTGAAATCTCCAATTCACCAAAGGGGTACCCCTTTCAGAAATCTTCAATTTCTCTAATATGAATTCGAGCAAAATTTAGATAGCGAATACTAAGGAATATGCGAGGGTCAAGGGAACAAAAGTTGTAGCCCTATGTCTTATGGTTCTATGTATAAAATTTCGTAAAAATCCGAGGTGTGCAGAGGGTGATACAGTCAAAATACTGAGAGATGTACGAATATAAGGAAAAAACTTGCGAAAATTGCCATCAAAAAGGGGAATTTTTTTTGAAATGTTGAGTTAAGGCTCCGTTTCAACTCCAATATATTCATTTACCCATGATATCTCTTGGGGAAAAATATCGAGCGAGTTGAACACGAGGGTAATACATTTCGGAGAAATTAGTGAAATCTCCAATTCACCAAAGGGGTACCCCTTTCAGAAATCTTCGATTTGTCTAATATGGATTCGAGCAATGTTTAGATAGCGAATACTAAGGAATATGCGAGGGTCATGGGAACAAAAGTTGTAGCCCTATGTCTTAGGGTTCTATGTATAAAATTTTGTAAAAATCCGAGGTGTGCAGAGGGTGATACAGTCAAAATACTGAGAGATGTACGAATATAAGGAAAAAACTTGCGAAAATTGCCATCAAAAAGGGGAATTCTTTTTGAAATGTTGAGTTAAGGCTCCGTTTCGACTCCAATATATTCATTTACCCATGATATCTCTTGGGGAAAAATAACGAGGGAGTGGAACACGAGGGTAATACATTTCGGAGAAATTAGTGAAATCTCCAATTCACCAAAGGGGTACCCCTTTCAGAAATCTTCAATTTCTCTAATATGAATTCGAGCAATATTTAGATAGCGAATACTAAGGAATATGCGAGGGTCAAGGGAACAAAAGTTGTAGCCCTATGTCTTATGGTTCTATGTATAAAATTTCGTAAAAATCCGAGGTGTGCAGAGGGTGATACAGTCAAAATACTGAGAGATGTACGAATATAAGGAAAAAACTTGCGAAAATTGCCATCAAAAAGGGGAATTTTTTTTGAAATGTTGAGTTAAGGCTCCGTTTCAACTCCAATATATTCATTTACCCATGATATCTCTTGGGGAAAAATATCGAGCGAGTTGAACACGAGGGTAATACATTTCGGAGAAATTAGTGAAATCTCCAATTCACCAAAGGGGTACCCCTTTCAGAAATCTTCGATTTCTCTAATATGAATTCGAGCAAAATTTAGATAGCGAATACTAAGGAATATGCGAGGGTCAAGGGAACAAAAGTTGTAGCCCTATGTCTTATGGTTCTATGTATAAAATTTCGTAAAAATCCGAGGTGTGCAGAGGGTGATACAGTCAAAATACTGAGAGATGTACGAATATAAGGAAAAAACTTGCGAAAATTGCCATCAAAAAGGGGAATTTTTTTTGAAATGTTGAGTTAAGGCTCCGTTTCAACTCCAATATATTCATTTACCCATGATATCTCTTGGGGAAAAATATCGAGCGAGTTGAACACGAGGGTAATACATTTCGGAGAAATTAGTGAAATCTCCAATTCACCAAAGGGGTACCCCTTTCAGAAATCTTCGATTTGTCTAATATGGATTCGAGCAATGTTTAGATAGCGAATACTAAGGAATATGCGAGGGTCATGGGAACAAAAGTTGTAGCCCTATGTCTTAGGGTTCTATGTATAAAATTTTGTAAAAATCCGAGGTGTGCAGAGGGTGATACAGTCAAAATACTGAGAGATGTACGAATATAAGGAAAAAACTTGCGAAAATTGCCATCAAAAAGGGGAATTCTTTTTGAAATGTTGAGTTAAGGCTCCGTTTCGACTCCAATATATTCATTTACCCATGATATCTCTTGGGGAAAAATAACGAGCGAGTGGAACACGAGGGTAATACATTTCGGAGAAATTAGTGAAATCTCCAATTCACCAAAGGGGTACCCCTTTCAGAAATCTTCAATTTCTCTAATATGAATTCGAGCAATATTTAGATAGCGAATACTAAGGAATATGCGAGGGTCAAGGGAACAAAAGTTGTAGCCCTATGTCTTATGGTTCTATGTATAAAATTTCGTAAAAATCCGAGGTGTGCAGAGGGTGATACAGTCAAAATACTGAGAGATGTACGAATATAAGGAAAAAACTTGCGAAAATTGCCATCAAAAAGGGGAATTTTTTTTGAAATGTTGAGTTAAGGCTCCGTTTCAACTCCAATATATTCATTTACCCATGATATCTCTTGGGGAAAAATATCGAGCGAGTTGAACACGAGGGTAATACATTTCGGAGAAATTAGTGAAATCTCCAATTCACCAAAGGGGTACCCCTTTCAGAAATCTTCGATTTCTCTAATATGAATTCGAGCAAAATTTAGATAGCGAATACTAAGGAATATGCGAGGGTCAAGGGAACAAAAGTTGTAGCCCTATGTCTTAGGGTTCTATGTATAAAATTTCGTAAAAATCCGAGGTGTGCAGAGGGTGATACAGTCAAAATACTGAGAGATGTACGAATATAAGGAAAAAACTTGCGAAAATTGCCATCAAAAAGGGGAATTTTTTTTGAAATGTTGAGTTAAGGATCCGTTTCAACTCCAATATATTCATTTACCCATGATATCTCTTGGGGAAAAATATCGAGCGAGTTGAACACGAGGGTAATACATTTCGGAGAAATTAGTGAAATCTCCAATTCACCAAAGGGGTACCCCTTTCAGAAATCTTCGATTTCTCTAATATGAATTCGAGCAATGTTTAGATAGCGAATACTAAGGAATATGCGAGGGTCAAGGGAACAAAAGTTGTAGCCCTATGTCTTAGGGTTCTATGTATAAAATTTCGTAAAAATCCGAGGTGTGCAGAGGGTGATACAGTCAAAATACTGAGAGATGTACGAATATAAGGAAAAAACTTGCGAAAATTGCCATCAAAAAGGGGAATTTTTTTTGAAATGTTGAGTTAAGGCTCCGTTTCGACTCCAATATATTCATTTACCCATGAGATCTCTTGGGGTAAAATATCAAGCGAGTTGAACATGAGGGTAATACATTTCGGAGAAATTAGTGAAATCTCCAATTCACCAAAGGGGTACCCCTTTCAGAAATCTTCGATTTCTCTAATATGAATTCGAGCAATGTTTAGATAGTGAATACTAAGGAATATGCGAGGGTCATCGAAAGAAAATTTTTAGCCCTACGTCTTAGGGTTCTATGTATAAAATTTCATACAAATCCGAGGTGTACAGAGGGTGATACAGTCAAAATACTGAGAGATGTACGAATATAAGGAAAAAACTTGCGAAAATTGCCATCAAAAAGGGGAATTTTTTTTGAAATGTTGAGTTAAGGCTCCGTTTCGACTCCAATATACTCATTTACCCATGATATCTCTTGGGGAAAAATATCGAGCGAGTTGAACACGAGGGTAATACATTTCGGAGAAATTAGTGAAATCTCCAATTCACCAAAGGGGTACCCCTTTCAGAAATCTTCAATTTCTCTAATATGAATTCGAGCAATATTTAGATAGCGAATACTAAGGAATATGCGAGGGTCAAGGGAACAAAAGTTGTAGCCCTATATCTTAGGGTTCTATGTATAAAATTTCGTAAAAATCCGAGGTGTGCAGAGGGTGATACAGTCAAAATACTGAGTGATGTACGAATATAAGGAAAAAACTTGCGAAAATTGACATCAAAAAGGGGAATTTTTTTTGAAATGTTGAGTTAAGGCTCCGTTTCGACTCCAATATATTCATTTACCCATGATATCTCTTGGGGAAAAATATCGAGCGAGTTGAACACGAGGGTAATACATTTCGGAGATATTAGTGAAATCTCCAATTCACCAAAGGGGTACCCCTTTCAGAAATCTTCAATTTCTCTAATATGAATTCGAGCAAAATTTAGATAGCGAATACTAAGGAATATGCGAGGGTCAAGGGAACAAAAGTTGTAGCCCTATGTCTTATGGTTCTATGTATAAAATTTCGTAAAAATCCGAGGTGTGCAGAGGGTGATACAGTCAAAATACTGAGAGATGTACGAATATAAGGAAAAAACTTGCGAAAATTGCCATCAAAAAGGGGAATTTTTTTTGAAATGTTGAGTTAAGGCTCCGTTTCAACTCCAATATATTCATTTACCCATGATATCTCTTGGGGAAAAATATCGAGCGAGTTGAACACGAGGGTAATACATTTCGGAGAAATTAGTGAAATCTCCAATTCACCAAAGGGGTACCCCTTTCAGAAATCTTCGATTTGTCTAATATGGATTCGAGCAATGTTTAGATAGCGAATACTAAGGAATATGCGAGGGTCATGGGAACAAAAGTTGTAGCCCTATGTCTTAGGGTTCTATGTATAAAATTTTGTAAAAATCCGAGGTGTGCAGAGGGTGATACAGTCAAAATACTGAGAGATGTACGAATATAAGGAAAAAACTTGCGAAAATTGCCATCAAAAAGGGGAATTCTTTTTGAAATGTTGAGTTAAGGCTCCGTTTCGACTCCAATATATTCATTTACCCATGATATCTCTTGGGGAAAAATAACGAGCGAGTGGAACACGAGGGTAATACATTTCGGAGAAATTAGTGAAATCTCCAATTCACCAAAGGGGTACCCCTTTCAGAAATCTTCAATTTCTCTAATATGAATTCGAGCAATATTTAGATAGCGAATACTAAGGAATATGCGAGGGTCAAGGGAACAAAAGTTGTAGCCCTATGTCTTATGGTTCTATGTATAAAATTTCGTAAAAATCCGAGGTGTGCAGAGGGTGATACAGTCAAAATACTGAGAGATGTACGAATATAAGGAAAAAACTTGCGAAAATTGCCATCAAAAAGGGGAATTTTTTTTGAAATGTTGAGTTAAGGCTCCGTTTCAACTCCAATATATTCATTTACCCATGATATCTCTTGGGGAAAAATATCGAGCGAGTTGAACACGAGGGTAATACATTTCGGAGAAATTAGTGAAATCTCCAATTCACCAAAGGGGTACCCCTTTCAGAAATCTTCGATTTCTCTAATATGAATTCGAGCAAAATTTAGATAGCGAATACTAAGGAATATGCGAGGGTCAAGGGAACAAAAGTTGTAGCCCTATGTCTTAGGGTTCTATGTATAAAATTTCGTAAAAATCCGAGGTGTGCAGAGGGTGATACAGTCAAAATACTGAGAGATGTACGAATATAAGGAAAAAACTTGCGAAAATTGCCATCAAAAAGGGGAATTTTTTTTGAAATGTTGAGTTAAGGATCCGTTTCAACTCCAATATATTCATTTACCCATGATATCTCTTGGGGAAAAATATCGAGCGAGTTGAACACGAGGGTAATACATTTCGGAGAAATTAGTGAAATCTCCAATTCACCAAAGGGGTACCCCTTTCAGAAATCTTCGATTTCTCTAATATGAATTCGAGCAATGTTTAGATAGCGAATACTAAGGAATATGCGAGGGTCAAGGGAACAAAAGTTGTAGCCCTATGTCTTAGGGTTCTATGTATAAAATTTCGTAAAAATCCGAGGTGTGCAGAGGGTGATACAGTCAAAATACTGAGAGATGTACGAATATAAGGAAAAAACTTGCGAAAATTGCCATCAAAAAGGGGAATTTTTTTTGAAATGTTGAGTTAAGGCTCCGTTTCGACTCCAATATATTCATTTACCCATGAGATCTCTTGGGGTAAAATATCAAGCGAGTTGAACATGAGGGTAATACATTTCGGAGAAATTAGTGAAATCTCCAATTCACCAAAGGGGTACCCCTTTCAGAAATCTTCGATTTCTCTAATATGAATTCGAGCAATGTTTAGATAGTGAATACTAAGGAATATGCGAGGGTCATCGAAAGAAAATTTTTAGCCCTACGTCTTAGGGTTCTATGTATAAAATTTCATACAAATCCGAGGTGTACAGAGGGTGATACAGCAAAATACTGAGAGATGTACGAATATAAGGAAAAAACTTGCGAAAATTGCCATCAAAAAGGGGAATTTTTTTTGAAATGTTGAGTTAAGGCTCCGTTTCGACTCCAATATACTCATTTACCCATGATATCTCTTGGGGAAAAATATCGAGCGAGTTGAACACGAGGGTAATACATTTCGGAGATATTAGTGAAATCTCCAATTCACCAAAGGGGTACCCCTTTCAGAAATCTTCAATTTCTCTAATATGAATTCGAGCAAAATTTAGATAGCGAATACTAAGGAATATGCGAGGGTCAAGGGAACAAAAGTTGTAGCCCTATGTCTTATGGTTCTATGTATAAAATTTCGTAAAAATCCGAGGTGTGCAGAGGGTGATACAGTCAAAATACTGAGAGATGTACGAATATAAGGAAAAAACTTGCGAAAATTGCCATCAAAAAGGGGAATTTTTTTTGAAATGTTGAGTTAAGGCTCCGTTTCGACTCCAATATATTCATTTACCCATGATATCTCTTGGGGAAAAATATCGAGCGAGTTGAACACGAGGGTAATACATTTCGGAGAAATTAGTGAAATCTCCAATTCACCAAAGGGGTACCCCTTTCAGAAATCTTCAATTTCTCTAATATGAATTCGAGCAATATTTAGATAGCGAATACTAAGGAATATGCGAGGGTCAAGGGAACAAAAGTTGTAGCCCTATGTCTTAGGGTTCTATGTATAAAATTTCGGAAAAATCCGAGGTGTGCAGAGGTTGATACAGTCAAAATACTGAGAGATGTACGAATATAAGGAAAAAACTTGCGAAAATTGCCATCAAAAAGGGGAATTTTTTTTGAAATGTTGAGTTAAGGCTCCGTTTCGACTCCAATATATTCATTTACCCATGATATCTCTTGGGGAAAAATATCGAGCGAGTTGAACACGAGGGTAATACATTTCGGAGAAATTAGTGAAATCTCCAATTCACCAAAGGGGTACCCCTTTCAGAAATCTTCAATTTCTCTAATATGAATTCGAGCAATATTTAGATAGCGAATACTAAGGAATATGCGGGGGTCAAGGGAACAAAAGTTGTAGCCCTATGTCTTAGGGTTCTATGTATAAAATTTCGTAAAAATCCGAGGTGTGCAGAGGGTGATACAGTCAAAATACTGAGAGATGTACGAATATAAGGAAAAAACTTGCGAAAATTGCCATCAAAAAGGGGAATTTTTTTTGAAATGTTGAGTTAAGGCTCCGTTTCGACTCCAATATATTCATTTACCCATGAGATCTCTTGGGGTAAAATATCAAGCGAGTTGAACATGAGGGTAATACATTTCGGAGAAATTAGTGAAATCTCCAATTCACCAAAGGGGTACCCCTTTCAGAAATCTTCGATTTCTCTAATATGAATTCGAGCAATGTTTAGATAGTGAATACTAAGGAATATGCGAGGGTCATCGAAAGAAAATTTTTAGCCCTACGTCTTAGGGTTCTATGTATAAAATTTCATACAAATCCGAGGTGTACAGAGGGTGATACAGTCAAAATACTGAGAGATGTACGAATATAAGGAAAAAACTTGCGAAAATTGCCATCAAAAAGGGGAATTTTTTTTGAAATGTTGAGTTAAGGCTCCGTTTCAACTCCAATATATTCATTTACCCATGATATCTCTTGGGGAAAAATATCGAGCGAGTTGAACACGAGGGTAATACATTTCGGAGAAATTAGTGAAATCTCCAATTCACCAAAGGGGTACCCCTTTCAGAAATCTTCAATTTCTCTAATATGAATTCGAGCAATATTTAGATAGCGAATACTAAGGAATATGAGAGGGTCAAGGGAACAAAAGTTGTAGCCCTATGTCTTAGGGTTCTATGTATAAAATTTCGTAAAAATCCGAGGTGTGCAGAGGGTGATACAGTCAAAATACTGAGAGATGTACGAATATAAGGAAAAAACTTGCGAAAATTGCCATCAAAAAGGGGAATTTTTTTTGAAATGTTGAGTTAAGGCTCCGTTTCGACTCCAATATATTCATTTACCCATGATATCTCTTGGGGAAAAATATCGAGCGAGTTGAACACGAGGGTAATACATTTCGGAGATATTAGTGAAATCTCCAATTCACCAAAGGGGTACCCCTTTCAGAAATCTTCAATTTCTCTAATATGAATTCGAGCAAAATTTAGATAGCGAATACTAAGGAATATGCGATGGTCAAGGGAACAAAAGTTGTAGCCCTATGTCTTATGGTTCTATGTATAAAATTTCGTAAAAATCCGAGGTGTGCAGAGGGTGATACAGTCAAAATACTGAGAGATGTACGAATATAAGGAAAAAACTTGCGAAAATTGCCATCAAAAAGGGGAATTTTTTTTGAAATGTTGAGTTAAGGCTCCGTTTCAACTCCAATATATTCATTTACCCATGATATCTCTTGGGGAAAAATATCGAGCGAGTTGAACACGAGGGTAATACATTTCGGAGAAATTAGTGAAATCTCCAATTCACCAAAGGGGTACCCCTTTCAGAAATCTTCGATTTGTCTAATATGGATTCGAGCAATGTTTAGATAGCGAATACTAAGGAATATGCGAGGGTCATGGGAACAAAAGTTGTAGCCCTATGTCTTAGGGTTCTATGTATAAAATTTTGTAAAAATCCGAGGTGTGCAGAGGGTGATACAGTCAAAATACTGAGAGATGTACGAATATAAGGAAAAAACTTGCGAAAATTGCCATCAAAAAGGGGAATTCTTTTTGAAATGTTGAGTTAAGGCTCCGTTTCGACTCCAATATATTCATTTACCCATGATATCTTTTGGGGAAAAATAACGAGCGAGTGGAACACGAGGGTAATACATTTCGGAGAAATTAGTGAAATCTCCAATTCACCAAAGGGGTACCCCTTTCAGAAATCTTCAATTTCTCTAATATGAATTCGAGCAATATTTAGATAGCGAATACTAAGGAATATGCGAGGGTCAAGGGAACAAAAGTTGTAGCCCTATGTCTTATGGTTCTATGTATAAAATTTCGTAAAAATCCGAGGTGTGCAGAGGGTGATACAGTCAAAATACTGAGAGATGTACGAATATAAGGAAAAAACTTGCGAAAATTGCCATCAAAAAGGGGAATTTTTTTTGAAATGTTGAGTTAAGGCTCCGTTTCGACTCCAATATATTCATTTACCCATGAGATCTCTTGGGGTAAAATATCGAGTGAGTTGAACAGGAGGGTAATACATTTCGGAGAAATTAGTGAAATCTCCAATTCACCAAAGGGGTACCCCTTTCAGAAATCTTCGATTTCTCTAATATGAATTCGAGCAATGTTTAGATAGTGAATACTAAGGAATATGCGAGGGTCATCGAAAGAAAATTTTTAGCCCTACGTCTTAGGGTTCGATGTATAAAATTTCATACAAATCCGAGGTGTGCAGAGGGTGATACAGTCAAAATACTGAGAGATGTACGAATATAAGGAAAAAACTTGCGAAAATTGCCATCAAAAAGGGGAATTTTTTTTGAAATGTTGAGTTAAGGCTCCGTTTCGACTCCAATATATTCATTTACCCATGATATCTCTTGGGGAAAAATATCGAGCGAGTTGAACACGAGGGTAATACATTTCGGAGAAATTAGTGAAATCTCCAATTCACCAAAGGGGTACCCCTTTCAGAAATCTTCAATTTCTCTAATATGAATTCGAGCAATATTTAGATAGCGAATACTAAGGAATATGCGAGGGTCAAGGGAACAAAAGTTGTAGCCCTATGTCTTAGGGTTCTATGTATAAAATTTCGGAAAAATCCGAGGTGTGCAGAGGTTGATACAGTCAAAATACTGAGAGATGTACGAATATAAGGAAAAAACTTGCGAAAATTGCCATCAAAAAGGGGAATTTTTTTTGAAATGTTGAGTTAAGGCTCCGTTTCGACTCCAATATATTCATTTACCCATGATATCTCTTGGGGAAAAATATCGAGCGAGTTGAACACGAGGGTAATACATTTCGGAGAAATTAGTGAAATCTCCAATTCACCAAAGGGGTACCCCTTTCAGAAATCTTCAATTTCTCTAATATGAATTCGAGCAATATTTAGATAGCGAATACTAAGGAATATGCGGGGGTCAAGGGAACAAAAGTTGTAGCCCTATGTCTTAGGGTTCTATGTATAAAATTTCGTAAAAATCCGAGGTGTGCAGAGGGTGATACAGTCAAAATACTGAGTGATGTACGAATATAAGGAAAAAACTTGCGAAAATTGCCATCAAAAAGGGGAATTTTTTTTGAAATGTTGAGTTAAGGCTCCGTTTCGACTCCAATATATTCATTTACCCATGATATCTCTTGGGGAAAAATATCGAGCGAGTTGAACACGAGGGTAATACATTTCGGAGATATTAGTGAAATCTCCAATTCACCAAAGGGGTACCCCTTTCAGAAATCTTCAATTTCTCTAATATGAATTCGAGCAAAATTTAGATAGCGAATACTAAGGAATATGCGATGGTCAAGGGAACAAAAGTTGTAGCCCTATGTCTTATGGTTCTATGTATAAAATTTCGTAAAAATCCGAGGTGTGCAGAGGGTGATACAGTCAAAATACTGAGAGATGTACGAATATAAGGAAAAAACTTGCGAAAATTGCCATCAAAAAGGGGAATTTTTTTTGAAATGTTGAGTTAAGGCTCCGTTTCAACTCCAATATATTCATTTACCCATGATATCTCTTGGGGAAAAATATCGAGCGAGTTGAACACGAGGGTAATACATTTCGGAGAAATTAGTGAAATCTCCAATTCACCAAAGGGGTACCCCTTTCAGAAATCTTCGATTTGTCTAATATGGATTCGAGCAATGTTTAGATAGCGAATACTAAGGAATATGCGAGGGTCATGGGAACAAAAGTTGTAGCCCTATGTCTTAGGGTTCTATGTATAAAATTTTGTAAAAATCCGAGGTGTGCAGAGGGTGATACAGTCAAAATACTGAGAGATGTACGAATATAAGGAAAAAACTTGCGAAAATTGCCATCAAAAAGGGGAATTCTTTTTGAAATGTTGAGTTAAGGCTCCGTTTCGACTCCAATATATTCATTTACCCATGATATCTCTTGGGGAAAAATAACGAGCGAGTGGAACACGAGGGTAATACATTTCGGAGAAATTAGTGAAATCTCCAATTCACCAAAGGGGTACCCCTTTCAGAAATCTTCAATTTCTCTAATATGAATTCGAGCAATATTTAGATAGCGAATACTAAGGAATATGCGAGGGTCAAGGGAACAAAAGTTGTAGCCCTATGTCTTATGGTTCTATGTATAAAATTTCGTAAAAATCCGAGGTGTGCAGAGGGTGATACAGTCAAAATACTGAGAGATGTACGAATATAAGGAAAAAACTTGCGAAAATTGCCATCAAAAAGGGGAATTTTTTTTGAAATGTTGAGTTAAGGCTCCGTTTCGACTCCAATATATTCATTTACCCATGAGATCTCTTGGGGTAAAATATCGAGCGAGTTGAACAGGAGGGTAATACATTTCGGAGAAATTAGTGAAATCTCCAATTCACCAAAGGGGTACCCCTTTCAGAAATCTTCGATTTCTCTAATATGAATTCGAGCAATGTTTAGATAGTGAATACTAAGGAATATGCGAGGGTCATCGAAAGAAAATTTTTAGCCCTACGTCTTAGGGTTCGATGTATAAAATTTCATACAAATCCGAGGTGTGCAGAGGGTGATACAGTCAAAATACTGAGAGATGTACGAATATAAGGAAAAAACTTGCGAAAATTGCCATCAAAAAGGGGAATTTTTTTTGAAATGTTGAGTTAAGGCTCCGTTTCGACTCCAATATATTCATTTACCCATGATATCTCTTGGGGAAAAATATCGAGCGAGTTGAACACGAGGGTAATACATTTCGGAGAAATTAGTGAAATCTCCAATTCACCAAAGGGGTACCCCTTTCAGAAATCTTCGATTTCTCTAATATGAATTCGAGCAATGTTTAGATAGCGAATACTAAGGAATATGCGAGGGTCAAGGGAACAAAAGTTGTAGCCCTATGTCTTAGGGTTCTATGTATAAAATTTTGTAAAAATCCGAGGTGTGCAGAGGGTGATACAGTCAAAATACTGAGAGATGTACGAATATAAGGAAAAAACTTGCGAAAATTGCCATCAAAAAGGGGAATTCTTTTTGAAATGTTGAGTTAAGGCTCCGTTTCGACTCCAATATATTCATTTACCCATGATATCTCTTGGGGAAAAATAACGAGCGAGTGGAACACGAGGGTAATACATTTCGGAGAAATTAGTGAAATCTCCAATTCACCAAAGGGGTACCCCTTTCAGAAATCTTCAATTTCTCTAATATGAATTCGAGCAATATTTAGATAGCGAATACTAAGGAATATGCGAGGGTCAAGGGAACAAAAGTTGTAGCCCTATGTCTTATGGTTCTATGTATAAAATTTCGTAAAAATCCGAGGTGTGCAGAGGGTGATACAGTCAAAATACTGAGAGATGTACGAATATAAGGAAAAAACTTGCGAAAATTGCCATCAAAAAGGGGAATTTTTTTTGAAATGTTGAGTTAAGGCTCCGTTTCAACTCCAATATATTCATTTACCCATGATATCTCTTGGGGAAAAATATCGAGCGAGTTGAACACGAGGGTAATACATTTCGGAGAAATTAGTGAAATCTCCAATTCACCAAAGGGGTACCCCTTTCAGAAATCTTCGATTTCTCTAATATGAATTCGAGCAAAATTTAGATAGCGAATACTAAGGAATATGCGAGGGTCAAGGGAACAAAAGTTGTAGCCCTATGTCTTAGGGTTCTATGTATAAAATTTCGTAAAAATCCGAGGTGTGCAGAGGGTGATACAGTCAAAATACTGAGAGATGTACGAATATAAGGAAAAAACTTGCGAAAATTGCCATCAAAAAGGGGAATTTTTTTTGAAATGTTGAGTTAAGGCTCCGTTTCGACTCCAATATATTCATTTACCCATGATATCTCTTGGGGAAAAATATCGAGCGAGTTGAACACGAGGGTAATACATTTCGGAGAAATTAGTGAAATCTCCAATTCACCAAAGGGGTACCCCTTTCAGAAATCTTCGATTTCTCTAATATGAATTCGAGCAATGTTTAGATAGCGAATACTAAGGAATATGCGAGGGTCAAGGGAACAAAAGTTGTAGCCCTATGTCTTAGGGTTCTATGTATAAAATTTCGTAAAAATCCGAGGTGTGCAGAGGGTGATACAGTCAAAATACTGAGAGATGTACGAATATAAGGAAAAAACTTGCGAAAATTGCCATCAAAAAGGGGAATTTTTTTTGAAATGTTGAGTTAAGGCTCCGTTTCGACTCCAATATATTCATTTACCCATGAGATCTCTTGGGGTAAAATATCAAGCGAGTTGAACATGAGGGTAATACATTTCGGAGAAATTAGTGAAATCTCCAATTCACCAAAGGGGTACCCCTTTCAGAAATCTTCGATTTCTCTAATATGAATTCGAGCAATGTTTAGATAGTGAATACTAAGGAATATGCGAGGGTCATCGAAAGAAAATTTTTAGCCCTACGTCTTAGGGTTCTATGTATAAAATTTCATACAAATCCGAGGTGTACAGAGGGTGATACAGTCAAAATACTGAGAGATGTACGAATATAAGGAAAAAACTTGCGAAAATTGCCATCAAAAAGGGGAATTTTTTTTGAAATGTTGAGTTAAGGCTCCGTTTCGACTCCAATATACTCATTTACCCATGATATCTCTTGGGGAAAAATATCGAGCGAGTTGAACACGAGGGTAATACATTTCGGAGAAATTAGTGAAATCTCCAATTCACCAAAGGGGTACCCCTTTCAGAAATCTTCAATTTCTCTAATATGAATTCGAGCAATATTTAGATAGCGAATACTAAGGAATATGCGAGGGTCAAGGGAACAAAAGTTGTAGCCCTATGTCTTAGGGTTCTATGTATAAAATTTCGGAAAAATCCGAGGTGTGCAGAGGTTGATACAGTCAAAATACTGAGAGATGTACGAATATAAGGAAAAAACTTGCGAAAATTGCCATCAAAAAGGGGAATTTTTTTTGAAATGTTGAGTTAAGGCTCCGTTTCGACTCCAATATATTCATTTACCCATGATATCTCTTGGGGAAAAATATCGAGCGAGTTGAACACGAGGGTAATACATTTCGGAGAAATTAGTGAAATCTCCAATTCACCAAAGGGGTACCCCTTTCAGAAATCTTCGATTTCTCTAATATGAATTCGAGCAATGTTTAGATAGCGAATACTAAGGAATATGCGAGGGTCAAGGGAACAAAAGTTGTAGCCCTATGTCTTAGGGTTCTATGTATAAAATTTCGTAAAAATCCGAGGTGTGCAGAGGGTGATACAGTCAAAATACTGAGAGATGTACGAATATAAGGAAAAAACTTGCGAAAATTGCCATCAAAAAGGGGAATTTTTTTTGAAATGTTGAGTTAAGGCTCCGTTTCAACTCCAATATATTCATTTACCCATGATATCTCTTGGGGAAAAATATCGAGCGAGTTGAACACGAGGGTAATACATTTCGGAGAAATTAGTGAAATCTCCAATTCACCAAAGGGGTACCCCTTTCAGAAATCTTCGATTTCTCTAATATGAATTCGAGCAAAATTTAGATAGCGAATACTAAGGAATATGCGAGGGTCAAGGGAACAAAAGTTGTAGCCCTATGTCTTAGGGTTCTATGTATAAAATTTCGTAAAAATCCGAGGTGTGCAGAGGGTGATACAGTCAAAATACTGAGAGATGTACGAATATAAGGAAAAAACTTGCGAAAATTGCCATCAAAAAGGGGAATTTTTTTTGAAATGTTGAGTTAAGGCTCCGTTTCGACTCCAATATATTCATTTACCCATGATATCTCTTGGGGAAAAATATCGAGCGAGTTGAACACGAGGGTAATACATTTCGGAGAAATTAGTGAAATCTCCAATTCACCAAAGGGGTACCCCTTTCAGAAATCTTCGATTTCTCTAATATGAATTCGAGCAATGTTTAGATAGCGAATACTAAGGAATATGCGAGGGTCAAGGGAACAAAAGTTGTAGCCCTATGTCTTAGGGTTCTATGTATAAAATTTCGTAAAAATCCGAGGTGTGCAGAGGGTGATACAGTCAAAATACTGAGAGATGTACGAATATAAGGAAAAAACTTGCGAAAATTGCCATCAAAAAGGGGAATTTTTTTTGAAATGTTGAGTTAAGGCTCCGTTTCGACTCCAATATATTCATTTACCCATGAGATCTCTTGGGGTAAAATATCAAGCGAGTTGAACATGAGGGTAATACATTTCGGAGAAATTAGTGAAATCTCCAATTCACCAAAGGGGTACCCCTTTCAGAAATCTTCGATTTCTCTAATATGAATTCGAGCAATGTTTAGATAGTGAATACTAAGGAATATGCGAGGGTCATCGAAAGAAAATTTTTAGCCCTACGTCTTAGGGTTCTATGTATAAAATTTCATACAAATCCGAGGTGTACAGAGGGTGATACAGTCAAAATACTGAGAGATGTACGAATATAAGGAAAAAACTTGCGAAAATTGCCATCAAAAAGGGGAATTTTTTTTGAAATGTTGAGTTAAGGCTCCGTTTCGACTCCAATATACTCATTTACCCATGATATCTCTTGGGGAAAAATATCGAGCGAGTTGAACACGAGGGTAATACATTTCGGAGAAATTAGTGAAATCTCCAATTCACCAAAGGGGTACCCCTTTCAGAAATCTTCAATTTCTCTAATATGAATTCGAGCAATATTTAGATAGCGAATACTAAGGAATATGCGAGGGTCAAGGGAACAAAAGTTGTAGCCCTATGTCTTAGGGTTCTATGTATAAAATTTCGGAAAAATCCGAGGTGTGCAGAGGTTGATACAGTCAAAATACTGAGAGATGTACGAATATAAGGAAAAAACTTGCGAAAATTGCCATCAAAAAGGGGAATTTTTTTTGAAATGTTGAGTTAAGGCTCCGTTTCGACTCCAATATATTCATTTACCCATGATATCTCTTGGGGAAAAATATCGAGCGAGTTGAACACGAGGGTAATACATTTCGGAGAAATTAGTGAAATCTCCAATTCACCAAAGGGGTACCCCTTTCAGAAATCTTCAATTTCTCTAATATGAATTCGAGCAATATTTAGATAGCGAATACTAAGGAATATGCGGGGGTCAAGGGAACAAAAGTTGTAGCCCTATGTCTTAGGGTTCTATGTATAAAATTTCGTAAAAATCCGAGGTGTGCAGAGGGTGATACAGTCAAAATACTGAGTGATGTACGAATATAAGGAAAAAACTTGCGAAAATTGATATCAAAAAGGGGAATTTTTTTTGAAATGTTGAGTTAAGGCTCCGTTTCGACTCCAATATATTCATTTACCCATGATATCTCTTGGGGAAAAATATCGAGCGAGTTGAACACGAGGGTAATACATTTCGGAGATATTAGTGAAATCTCCAATTCACCAAAGGGGTACCCCTTTCAGAAATCTTCAATTTCTCTAATATGAATTCGAGCAAAATTTAGATAGCGAATACTAAGGAATATGCGAGGGTCAAGGGAACAAAAGTTGTAGCCCTATGTCTTATGGTTCTATGTATAAAATTTCGTAAAAATCCGAGGTGTGCAGAGGGTGATACAGTCAAAATACTGAGAGATGTACGAATATAAGGAAAAAACTTGCGAAAATTGCCATCAAAAAGGGGAATTTTTTTTGAAATGTTGAGTTAAGGCTCCGTTTCAACTCCAATATATTCATTTACCCATGATATCTCTTGGGGAAAAATATCGAGCGAGTTGAACACGAGGGTAATACATTTCGGAGAAATTAGTGAAATCTCCAATTCACCAAAGGGGTACCCCTTTCAGAAATCTTCGATTTGTCTAATATGGATTCGAGCAATGTTTAGATAGCGAATACTAAGGAATATGCGAGGGTCATGGGAACAAAAGTTGTAGCCCTATGTCTTAGGGTTCTATGTATAAAATTTTGTAAAAATCCGAGGTGTGCAGAGGGTGATACAGTCAAAATACTGAGAGATGTACGAATATAAGGAAAAAACTTGCGAAAATTGCCATCAAAAAGGGGAATTCTTTTTGAAATGTTGAGTTAAGGCTCCGTTTCGACTCCAATATATTCATTTACCCATGATATCTCTTGGGGAAAAATAACGAGCGAGTGGAACACGAGGGTAATACATTTCGGAGAAATTAGTGAAATCTCCAATTCACCAAAGGGGTACCCCTTTCAGAAATCTTCAATTTCTCTAATATGAATTCGAGCAATATTTAGATAGCGAATACTAAGGAATATGCGAGGGTCAAGGGAACAAAAGTTGTAGCCCTATGTCTTATGGTTCTATGTATAAAATTTCGTAAAAATCCGAGGTGTGCAGAGGGTGATACAGTCAAAATACTGAGAGATGTACGAATATAAGGAAAAAACTTGCGAAAATTGCCATCAAAAAGGGGAATTTTTTTTGAAATGTTGAGTTAAGGCTCCGTTTCAACTCCAATATATTCATTTACCCATGATATCTCTTGGGGAAAAATATCGAGCGAGTTGAACACGAGGGTAATACATTTCGGAGAAATTAGTGAAATCTCCAATTCACCAAAGGGGTACCCCTTTCAGAAATCTTCGATTTCTCTAATATGAATTCGAGCAAAATTTAGATAGCGAATACTAAGGAATATGCGAGGGTCAAGGGAACAAAAGTTGTAGCCCTATGTCTTAGGGTTCTATGTATAAAATTTCGTAAAAATCCGAGGTGTGCAGAGGGTGATACAGTCAAAATACTGAGAGATGTACGAATATAAGGAAAAAACTTGCGAAAATTGCCATCAAAAAGGGGAATTTTTTTTGAAATGTTGAGTTAAGGATCCGTTTCAACTCCAATATATTCATTTACCCATGATATCTCTTGGGGAAAAATATCGAGCGAGTTGAACACGAGGGTAATACATTTCGGAGAAATTAGTGAAATCTCCAATTCACCAAAGGGGTACCCCTTTCAGAAATCTTCGATTTCTCTAATATGAATTCGAGCAATGTTTAGATAGCGAATACTAAGGAATATGCGAGGGTCAAGGGAACAAAAGTTGTAGCCCTATGTCTTAGGGTTCTATGTATAAAATTTCGTAAAAATCCGAGGTGTGCAGAGGGTGATACAGTCAAAATACTGAGAGATGTACGAATATAAGGAAAAAACTTGCGAAAATTGCCATCAAAAAGGGGAATTTTTTTTGAAATGTTGAGTTAAGGCTCCGTTTCGACTCCAATATATTCATTTACCCATGAGATCTCTTGGGGTAAAATATCAAGCGAGTTGAACATGAGGGTAATACATTTCGGAGAAATTAGTGAAATCTCCAATTCACCAAAGGGGTACCCCTTTCAGAAATCTTCGATTTCTCTAATATGAATTCGAGCAATGTTTAGATAGTGAATACTAAGGAATATGCGAGGGTCATCGAAAGAAAATTTTTAGCCCTACGTCTTAGGGTTCTATGTATAAAATTTCATACAAATCCGAGGTGTACAGAGGGTGATACAGTCAAAATACTGAGAGATGTACGAATATAAGGAAAAAACTTGCGAAAATTGCCATCAAAAAGGGGAATTTTTTTTGAAATGTTGAGTTAAGGCTCCGTTTCAACTCCAATATATTCATTTACCCATGATATCTCTTGGGGAAAAATATCGAGCGAGTTGAACACGAGGGTAATACATTTCGGAGAAATTAGTGAAATCTCCAATTCACCAAAGGGGTACCCCTTTCAGAAATCTTCGATTTCTCTAATATGAATTCGAGCAAAATTTAGATAGCGAATACTAAGGAATATGCGAGGGTCAAGGGAACAAAAGTTGTAGCCCTATGTCTTAGGGTTCTATGTATAAAATTTCGTAAAAATCCGAGGTGTGCAGAGGGTGATACAGTCAAAATACTGAGAGATGTACGAATATAAGGAAAAAACTTGCGAAAATTGCCATCAAAAAGGGGAATTTTTTTTGAAATGTTGAGTTAAGGATCCGTTTCAACTCCAATATATTCATTTACCCATGATATCTCTTGGGGAAAAATATCGAGCGAGTTGAACACGAGGGTAATACATTTCGGAGAAATTAGTGAAATCTCCAATTCACCAAAGGGGTACCCCTTTCAGAAATCTTCGATTTCTCTAATATGAATTCGAGCAATGTTTAGATAGCGAATACTAAGGAATATGCGAGGGTCAAGGGAACAAAAGTTGTAGCCCTATGTCTTAGGGTTCTATGTATAAAATTTCGTAAAAATCCGAGGTGTGCAGAGGGTGATACAGTCAAAATACTGAGAGATGTACGAATATAAGGAAAAAACTTGCGAAAATTGCCATCAAAAAGGGGAATTTTTTTTGAAATGTTGAGTTAAGGCTCCGTTTCGACTCCAATATACTCATTTACCCATGATATCTCTTGGGGAAAAATATCGAGCGAGTTGAACACGAGGGTAATACATTTCGGAGATATTAGTGAAATCTCCAATTCACCAAAGGGGTACCCCTTTCAGAAATCTTCAATTTCTCTAATATGAATTCGAGCAAAATTTAGATAGCGAATACTAAGGAATATGCGAGGGTCAAGGGAACAAAAGTTGTAGCCCTATGTCTTATGGTTCTATGTATAAAATTTCGTAAAAATCCGAGGTGTGCAGAGGGTGATACAGTCAAAATACTGAGAGATGTACGAATATAAGGAAAAAACTTGCGAAAATTGCCATCAAAAAGGGGAATTTTTTTTGAAATGTTGAGTTAAGGCTCCGTTTCGACTCCAATATATTCATTTACCCATGATATCTCTTGGGGAAAAATATCGAGCGAGTTGAACACGAGGGTAATACATTTCGGAGAAATTAGTGAAATCTCCAATTCACCAAAGGGGTACCCCTTTCAGAAATCTTCAATTTCTCTAATATGAATTCGAGCAATATTTAGATAGCGAATACTAAGGAATATGCGAGGGTCAAGGGAACAAAAGTTGTAGCCCTATGTCTTAGGGTTCTATGTATAAAATTTCGGAAAAATCCGAGGTGTGCAGAGGTTGATACAGTCAAAATACTGAGAGATGTACGAATATAAGGAAAAAACTTGCGAAAATTGCCATCAAAAAGGGGAATTTTTTTTGAAATGTTGAGTTAAGGCTCCGTTTCGACTCCAATATATTCATTTACCCATGATATCTCTTGGGGAAAAATATCGAGCGAGTTGAACACGAGGGTAATACATTTCGGAGAAATTAGTGAAATCTCCAATTCACCAAAGGGGTACCCCTTTCAGAAATCTTCAATTTCTCTAATATGAATTCGAGCAATATTTAGATAGCGAATACTAAGGAATATGCGGGGGTCAAGGGAACAAAAGTTGTAGCCCTATGTCTTAGGGTTCTATGTATAAAATTTCGTAAAAATCCGAGGTGTGCAGAGGGTGATACAGTCAAAATACTGAGTGATGTACGAATATAAGGAAAAAACTTGCGAAAATTGCCATCAAAAAGGGGAATTTTTTTTGAAATGTTGAGTTAAGGCTCCGTTTCGACTCCAATATATTCATTTACCCATGATATCTCTTGGGGAAAAATATCGAGCGAGTTGAACACGAGGGTAATACATTTCGGAGATATTAGTGAAATCTCCAATTCACCAAAGGGGTACCCCTTTCAGAAATCTTCAATTTCTCTAATATGAATTCGAGCAAAATTTAGATAGCGAATACTAAGGAATATGCGAGGGTCAAGGGAACAAAAGTTGTAGCCCTATGTCTTATGGTTCTATGTATAAAATTTCGTAAAAATCCGAGGTGTGCAGAGGGTGATACAGTCAAAATACTGAGAGATGTACGAATATAAGGAAAAAACTTGCGAAAATTGCCATCAAAAAGGGGAATTTTTTTTGAAATGTTGAGTTAAGGCTCCGTTTCAACTCCAATATATTCATTTACCCATGATATCTCTTGGGGAAAAATATCGAGCGAGTTGAACACGAGGGTAATACATTTCGGAGAAATTAGTGAAATCTCCAATTCACCAAAGGGGTACCCCTTTCAGAAATCTTCGATTTGTCTAATATGGATTCGAGCAATGTTTAGATAGCGAATACTAAGGAATATGCGAGGGTCATGGGAACAAAAGTTGTAGCCCTATGTCTTAGGGTTCTATGTATAAAATTTTGTAAAAATCCGAGGTGTGCAGAGGGTGATACAGTCAAAATACTGAGAGATGTACGAATATAAGGAAAAAACTTGCGAAAATTGCCATCAAAAAGGGGAATTCTTTTTGAAATGTTGAGTTAAGGCTCCGTTTCGACTCCAATATATTCATTTACCCATGATATCTCTTGGGGAAAAATAACGAGCGAGTGGAACACGAGGGTAATACATTTCGGAGAAATTAGTGAAATCTCCAATTCACCAAAGGGGTACCCCTTTCAGAAATCTTCAATTTCTCTAATATGAATTCGAGCAATATTTAGATAGCGAATACTAAGGAATATGCGAGGGTCAAGGGAACAAAAGTTGTAGCCCTATGTCTTATGGTTCTATGTATAAAATTTCGTAAAAATCCGAGGTGTGCAGAGGGTGATACAGTCAAAATACTGAGAGATGTACGAATATAAGGAAAAAACTTGCGAAAATTGCCATCAAAAAGGGGAATTTTTTTTGAAATGTTGAGTTATGGCTCCGTTTCAACTCCAATATATTCATTTACCCATGATATCTCTTGGGGAAAAATATCGAGCGAGTTGAACACGAGGGTAATACATTTCGGAGAAATTAGTGAAATCTCCAATTCACCAAAGGGGTACCCCTTTCAGAAATCTTCGATTTCTCTAATATGAATTCGAGCAAAATTTAGATAGCGAATACTAAGGAATATGCGAGGGTCAAGGGAACAAAAGTTGTAGCCCTATGTCTTAGGGTTCTATGTATAAAATTTCGTAAAAATCCGAGGTGTGCAGAGGGTGATACAGTCAAAATACTGAGAGATGTACGAATATAAGGAAAAAACTTGCGAAAATTGCCATCAAAAAGGGGAATTTTTTTTGAAATGTTGAGTTAAGGCTCCGTTTCGACTCCAATATATTCATTTACCCATGAGATCTCTTGGGGTAAAATATCAAGCGAGTTGAACATGAGGGTAATACATTTCGGAGAAATTAGTGAAATCTCCAATTCACCAAAGGGGTACCCCTTTCAGAAATCTTCGATTTCTCTAATATGAATTCGAGCAATGTTTAGATAGTGAATACTAAGGAATATGCGAGGGTCATCGAAAGAAAATTTTTAGCCCTACGTCTTAGGGTTCTATGTATAAAATTTCATACAAATCCGAGGTGTACAGAGGGTGATACAGTCAAAATACTGAGAGATGTACGAATATAAGGAAAAAACTTGCGAAAATTGCCATCAAAAAGGGGAATTTTTTTTGAAATGTTGAGTTAAGGCTCCGTTTCGACTCCAATATACTCATTTACCCATGATATCTCTTGGGGAAAAATATCGAGCGAGTTGAACACGAGGGTAATACATTTCGGAGATATTAGTGAAATCTCCAATTCACCAAAGGGGTACCCCTTTCAGAAATCTTCAATTTCTCTAATATGAATTCGAGCAAAATTTAGATAGCGAATACTAAGGAATATGCGAGGGTCAAGGGAACAAAAGTTGTAGCCCTATGTCTTATGGTTCTATGTATAAAATTTCGTAAAAATCCGAGGTGTGCAGAGGGTGATACAGTCAAAATACTGAGAGATGTACGAATATATGGAAAAAACTTGCGAAAATTGCCATCAAAAAGGGGAATTTTTTTTGAAATGTTGAGTTAAGGCTCCGTTTCAACTCCAATATATTCATTTACCCATGATATCTCTTGGGGAAAAATATCGAGCGAGTTGAACACGAGGGTAATACATTTCGGAAAAATTAGTGAAATCTCCAATTCACCAAAGGGGTACCCCTTTCAGAAATCTTCGATTTGTCTAATATGGATTCGAGCAATGTTTAGATAGCGAATACTAAGGAATATGCGAGGGTCATGGGAACAAAAGTTGTAGCCCTATGTCTTAGGGTTCTATGTATAAAATTTTGTAAAAATCCGAGGTGTGCAGAGGGTGATACAGTCAAAATACTGAGAGATGTACGAATATAAGGAAAAAACTTGCGAAAATTGCCATCAAAAAGGGGAATTCTTTTTGAAATGTTGAGTTAAGGCTCCGTTTCGACTCCAATATATTCATTTACCCATGATATCTCTTGGGGAAAAATAACGAGCGAGTGGAACACGAGGGTAATACATTTCGGAGAAATTAGTGAAATCTCCAATTCACCAAAGGGGTACCCCTTTCAGAAATCTTCAATTTCTCTAATATGAATTCGAGCAATATTTAGATAGCGAATACTAAGGAATATGCGAGGGTCAAGGGAACAAAAGTTGTAGCCCTATGTCTTATGGTTCTATGTATAAAATTTCGTAAAAATCCGAGGTGTGCAGAGGGTGATACAGTCAAAATACTGAGAGATGTACGAATATAAGGAAAAAACTTGCGAAAATTGCCATCAAAAAGGGGAATTTTTTTTGAAATGTTGAGTTAAGGCTCCGTTTCAACTCCAATATATTCATTTACCCATGATATCTCTTGGGGAAAAATATCGAGCGAGTTGAACACGAGGGTAATACATTTCGGAGAAATTAGTGAAATCTCCAATTCACCAAAGGGGTACCCCTTTCAGAAATCTTCGATTTCTCTAATATGAATTCGAGCAAAATTTAGATAGCGAATACTAAGGAATATGCGAGGGTCAAGGGAACAAAAGTTGTAGCCCTATGTCTTAGGGTTCTATGTATAAAATTTCGTAAAAATCCGAGGTGTGCAGAGGGTGATACAGTCAAAATACTGAGAGATGTACGAATATAAGGAAAAAACTTGCGAAAATTGCCATCAAAAAGGGGAATTTTTTTTGAAATGTTGAGTTAAGGCTCCGTTTCAACTCCAATATATTCATTTACCCATGATATCTCTTGGGGAAAAATATCGAGCGAGTTGAACACGAGGGTAATACATTTCGGAGAAATTAGTGAAATCTCCAATTCACCAAAGGGGTACCCCTTTCAGAAATCTTCGATTTCTCTAATATGAATTCGAGCAATGTTTAGATAGTGAATACTAAGGAATATACGAGGGTCATCGAAAGAAAATTTTTAGCCCTACGTCTTAGGGTTCTATGTATAAAATTTCATACAAATCCGAGGTGTACAGAGGGTGATACAGTCAAAATACTGAGAGATGTACGAATATAAGGAAAAAACTTGCGAAAATTGCCATCAAAAAGGGGAATTTTTTTTGAAATGTTGAGTTAAGGCTCCGTTTCGACTCCAATATACTCATTTACCCATGATATCTCTTGGGGAAAAATATCGAGCGAGTTGAACACGAGGGTAATACATTTCGGAGAAATTAGTGAAATCTCCAATTCACCAAAGGGGTACCCCTTTCAGAAATCTTCGATTTCTCTAATATGAATTCGAGCAATGTTTAGATAGTGAATACTAAGGAATATACGAGGGTCATCGAAAGAAAATTTTTAGCCCTACGTCTTAGGGTTCTATGTATAAAATTTCATACAAATCCGAGGTGTGCAGAGGGTGATACAGTCAAAATACTGAGAGATGTACGAATATAAGGAAAAAACTTGCGAAAATTGCCATCAAAAAGGGGAATTTTTTTTGAAATGTTGAGTTAAGGCTCCGTTTCGACTCCAATATATTCATTTACCCATGAGATCTCTTGGGGTAAAATATCAAGCGAGTTGAACATGAGGGTAATACATTTCGGAGAAATTAGTGAAATCTCCAATTCACCAAAGGGGTACCCCTTTCAGAAATCTTCGATTTCTCTAATATGAATTCGAGCAATGTTTAGATAGTGAATACTAAGGAATATGCGAGGGTCATCGAAAGAAAATTTTTAGCCCTACGTCTTAGGGTTCTATGTATAAAATTTCATACAAATCCGAGGTGTACAGAGGGTGATACAGTCAAAATACTGAGAGATGTACGAATATAAGGAAAAAACTTGCGAAAATTGCCATCAAAAAGGGGAATTTTTTTTGAAATGTTGAGTTAAGGCTCCGTTTCGACTCCAATATACTCATTTACCCATGATATCTCTTGGGGAAAAATATCGAGCGAGTTGAACACAAGGGTAATACATTTCGGAGATATTAGTGAAATCTCCAATTCACCAAAGGGGTACCCCTTTCAGAAATCTTCAATTTCTCTAATATGAATTCGAGCAAAATTTAGATAGCGAATACTAAGGAATATGCGAGGGTCAAGGGAACAAAAGTTGTAGCCCTATGTCTTATGGTTCTATGTATAAAATTTCGTAAAAATCCGAGGTGTGCAGAGGGTGATACAGTCAAAATACTGAGAGATGTACGAATATAAGGAAAAAACTTGCGAAAATTGCCATCAAAAAGGGGAATTTTTTTTGAAATGTTGAGTTAAGGCTCCGTTTCAACTCCAATATATTCATTTACCCATGATATCTCTTGGGGAAAAATATCGAGCGAGTTGAACACGAGGGTAATACATTTCGGAAAAATTAGTGAAATCTCCAATTCACCAAAGGGGTACCCCTTTCAGAAATCTTCGATTTGTCTAATATGGATTCGAGCAATGTTTAGATAGCGAATACTAAGGAATATGCGAGGGTCATGGGAACAAAAGTTGTAGCCCTATGTCTTAGGGTTCTATGTATAAAATTTTGTAAAAATCCGAGGTGTGCAGAGGGTGATACAGTCAAAATACTGAGAGATGTACGAATATAAGGAAAAAACTTGCGAAAATTGCCATCAAAAAGGGGAATTCTTTTTGAAATGTTGAGTTAAGGCTCCGTTTCGACTCCAATATATTCATTTACCCATGATATCTCTTGGGGAAAAATAACGAGCGAGTGGAACACGAGGGTAATACATTTCGGAGAAATTAGTGAAATCTCCAATTCACCAAAGGGGTACCCCTTTCAGAAATCTTCAATTTCTCTAATATGAATTCGAGCAATATTTAGATAGCGAATACTAAGGAATATGCGAGGGTCAAGGGAACAAAAGTTGTAGCCCTATGTCTTATGGTTCTATGTATAAAATTTCGTAAAAATCCGAGGTGTGCAGAGGGTGATACAGTCAAAATACTGAGAGATGTACGAATATAAGGAAAAAACTTGCGAAAATTGCCATCAAAAAGGGGAATTTTTTTTGAAATGTTGAGTTAAGGCTCCGTTTCAACTCCAATATATTCATTTACCCATGATATCTCTTGGGGAAAAATATCGAGCGAGTTGAACACGAGGGTAATACATTTCGGAGAAATTAGTGAAATCTCCAATTCACCAAAGGGGTACCCCTTTCAGAAATCTTCGATTTCTCTAATATGAATTCGAGCAAAATTTAGATAGCGAATACTAAGGAATATGCGAGGGTCAAGGGAACAAAAGTTGTAGCCCTATGTCTTAGGGTTCTATGTATAAAATTTCGTAAAAATCCGAGGTGTGCAGAGGGTGATACAGTCAAAATACTGAGAGATGTACGAATATAAGGAAAAAACTTGCGAAAATTGCCATCAAAAAGGGGAATTTTTTTTGAAATGTTGAGTTAAGGCTCCGTTTCAACTCCAATATATTCATTTACCCATGATATCTCTTGGGGAAAAATATCGAGCGAGTTGAACACGAGGGTAATACATTTCGGAGAAATTAGTGAAATCTCCAATTCACCAAAGGGGTACCCCTTTCAGAAATCTTCGATTTCTCTAATATGAATTCGAGCAATGTTTAGATAGTGAATACTAAGGAATATACGAGGGTCATCGAAAGAAAATTTTTAGCCCTACGTCTTAGGGTTCTATGTATAAAATTTCATACAAATCCGAGGTGTGCAGAGGGTGATACAGTCAAAATACTGAGAGATGTACGAATATAAGGAAAAAACTTGCGAAAATTGCCATCAAAAAGGGGAATTTTTTTTGAAATGTTGAGTTAAGGCTCCGTTTCGACTCCAATATACTCATTTACCCATGATATCTCTTGGGGAAAAATATCGAGCGAGTTGAACACGAGGGTAATACATTTCGGAGATATTAGTGAAATCTCCAATTCACCAAAGGGGTACCCCTTTCAGAAATCTTCGATTTCTCTAATATGAATTCGAGCAATGTTTAGATAGTGAATACTAAGGAATATGCGAGGGTCATCGAAAGAAAATTTTTAGCCCTACGTCTTAGGGTTCGATGTATAAAATTTCATACAAATCCGAGGTGTGCAGAGGGTGATACAGTCAAAATACTGAGAGATGTACGAATATAAGGAAAAAACTTGCGAAAATTGCCATCAAAAAGGGGAATTTTTTTTGAAATGTTGAGTTAAGGCTCCGTTTCGACTCCAATATATTCATTTACCCATGAGATCTCTTGGGGTAAAATATCGAGCGAGTTGAACAGGAGGGTAATACATTTCGGAGAAATTAGTGAAATCTCCAATTCACCAAAGGGGTACCCCTTTCAGAAATCTTCGATTTCTCTAATATGAATTCGAGCAATGTTTAGATAGTGAATACTAAGGAATATGCGAGGGTCATCGAAAGAAAATTTTTAGCCCTACGTCTTAGGGTTCGATGTATAAAATTTCATACAAATCCGAGGTGTGCAGAGGGTGATACAGTCAAAATACTGAGAGATGTACGAATATAAGGAAAAAACTTGCGAAAATTGCCATCAAAAAGGGGAATTTTTTTTGAAATGTTGAGTTAAGGCTCCGTTTCGACTCCAATATACTCATTTACCCATGATATCTCTTGGGGAAAAATATCGAGCGAGTTGAACACGAGGGTAATACATTTCGGAGAAATTAGTGAAATCTCCAATTCACCAAAGGGGTACCCCTTTCAGAAATCTTCGATTTCTCTAATATGAATTCGAGCAATGTTTAGATAGTGAATACTAAGGAATATACGAGGGTCATCGAAAGAAAATTTTTAGCCCTACGTCTTAGGGTTCTATGTATAAAATTTCATACAAATCCGAGGTGTGCAGAGGGTGATACAGTCAAAATACTGAGAGATGTACGAATATAAGGAAAAAACTTGCGAAAATTGCCATCAAAAAGGGGAATTTTTTTTGAAATGTTGAGTTAAGGCTCCGTTTCGACTCCAATATATTCATTTACCCATGATATCTCTTGGGGTAAAATATCAAGCGAGTTGAACATGAGGGTAATACATTTCGGAGAAATTAGTGAAATCTCCAATTCACCAAAGGGGTACCCCTTTCAGAAATCTTCGATTTCTCTAATATGAATTCGAGCAATGTTTAGATAGTGAATACTAAGGAATATGCGAGGGTCATCGAAAGAAAATTTTTAGCCCTACGTCTTAGGGTTCTATGTATAAAATTTCATACAAATCCGAGGTGTACAGAGGGTGATACAGTCAAAATACTGAGAGATGTACGAATATAAGGAAAAAACTTGCGAAAATTGCCATCAAAAAGGGGAATTTTTTTTGAAATGTTGAGTTAAGGCTCCGTTTCGACTCCAATATACTCATTTACCCATGATATCTCTTGGGGAAAAATATCGAGCGAGTTGAACACGAGGGTAATACATTTCGGAGATATTAGTGAAATCTCCAATTCACCAAAGGGGTACCCCTTTCAGAAATCTTCAATTTCTCTAATATGAATTCGAGCAAAATTTAGATAGCGAATACTAAGGAATATGCGAGGGTCAAGGGAACAAAAGTTGTAGCCCTATGTCTTATGGTTCTATGTATAAAATTTCGTAAAAATCCGAGGTGTGCAGAGGGTGATACAGTCAAAATACTGAGAGATGTACGAATATAAGGAAAAAACTTGCGAAAATTGCCATCAAAAAGGGGAATTTTTTTTGAAATGTTGAGTTAAGGCTCCGTTTCAACTCCAATATATTCATTTACCCATGATATCTCTTGGGGAAAAATATCGAGCGAGTTGAACACGAGGGTAATACATTTCGGAAAAATTAGTGAAATCTCCAATTCACCAAAGGGGTACCCCTTTCAGAAATCTTCGATTTGTCTAATATGGATTCGAGCAATGTTTAGATAGCGAATACTAAGGAATATGCGAGGGTCATGGGAACAAAAGTTGTAGCCCTATGTCTTAGGGTTCTATGTATAAAATTTTGTAAAAATCCGAGGTGTGCAGAGGGTGATACAGTCAAAATACTGAGAGATGTACGAATATAAGGAAAAAACTTGCGAAAATTGCCATCAAAAAGGGGAATTCTTTTTGAAATGTTGAGTTAAGGCTCCGTTTCGACTCCAATATATTCATTTACCCATGATATCTCTTGGGGAAAAATAACGAGCGAGTGGAACACGAGGGTAATACATTTCGGAGAAATTAGTGAAATCTCCAATTCACCAAAGGGGTACCCCTTTCAGAAATCTTCGATTTCTCTAATATGAATTCGAGCAATATTTAGATAGCGAATACTAAGGAATATGCGAGGGTCAAGGGAACAAAAGTTGTAGCCCTATGTCTTATGGTTCTATGTATAAAATTTCGTAAAAATCCGAGGTGTGCAGAGGGTGATACAGTCAAAATACTGAGAGATGTACGAATATAAGGAAAAAACTTGCGAAAATTGCCATCAAAAAGGGGAATTTTTTTTGAAATGTTGAGTTAAGGCTCCGTTTCAACTCCAATATATTCATTTACCCATGATATCTCTTGGGGAAAAATATCGAGCGAGTTGAACACGAGGGTAATACATTTCGGAGAAATTAGTGAAATCTCCAATTCACCAAAGGGGTACCCCTTTCAGAAATCTTCGATTTCTCTAATATGAATTCGAGCAAAATTTAGATAGCGAATACTAAGGAATATGCGAGGGTCAAGGGAACAAAAGTTGTAGCCCTATGTCTTAGGGTTCTATGTATAAAATTTCGTAAAAATCCGAGGTGTGCAGAGGGTGATACAGTCAAAATACTGAGAGATGTACGAATATAAGGAAAAAACTTGCGAAAATTGCCATCAAAAAGGGGAATTTTTTTTGAAATGTTGAGTTAAGGCTCCGTTTCAACTCCAATATATTCATTTACCCATGATATCTCTTGGGGAAAAATATCGAGCGAGTTGAACACGAGGGTAATACATTTCGGAGAAATTAGTGAAATCTCCAATTCACCAAAGGGGTACCCCTTTCAGAAATCTTCGATTTCTCTAATATGAATTCGAGCAATGTTTAGATAGTGAATACTAAGGAATATACGAGGGTCATCGAAAGAAAATTTTTAGCCCTACGTCTTAGGGTTCTATGTATAAAATTTCATACAAATCCGAGGTGTGCAGAGGGTGATACAGTCAAAATACTGAGAGATGTACGAATATAAGGAAAAAACTTGCGAAAATTGCCATCAAAAAGGGGAATTTTTTTTGAAATGTTGAGTTAAGGCTCCGTTTCGACTCCAATATACTCATTTACCCATGATATCTCTTGGGGAAAAATATCGAGCGAGTTGAACACGAGGGTAATACATTTCGGAGATATTAGTGAAATCTCCAATTCACCAAAGGGGTACCCCTTTCAGAAATCTTCGATTTCTCTAATATGAATTCGAGCAATGTTTAGATAGTGAATACTAAGGAATATGCGAGGGTCATCGAAAGAAAATTTTTAGCCCTACGTCTTAGGGTTCGATGTATAAAATTTCATACAAATCCGAGGTGTGCAGAGGGTGATACAGTCAAAATACTGAGAGATGTACGAATATAAGGAAAAAACTTGCGAAAATTGCCATCAAAAAGGGGAATTTTTTTTGAAATGTTGAGTTAAGGCTCCGTTTCGACTCCAATATATTCATTTACCCATGAGATCTCTTGGGGTAAAATATCGAGCGAGTTGAACAGGAGGGTAATACATTTCGGAGAAATTAGTGAAATCTCCAATTCACCAAAGGGGTACCCCTTTCAGAAATCTTTGATTTCTCTAATATGAATTCGAGCAATGTTTAGATAGTGAATACTAAGGAATATGCGAGGGTCATCGAAAGAAAATTTTTAGCCCTACGTCTTAGGGTTCGATGTATAAAATTTCATACAAATCCGAGGTGTGCAGAGGGTGATACAGTCAAAATACTGAGAGATGTACGAATATAAGGAAAAAACTTGCGAAAATTGCCATCAAAAAGGGGAATTTTTTTTGAAATGTTGAGTTAAGGCTCCGTTTCAACTCCAATATATTCATTTACCCATGATATCTCTTGGGGAAAAATATCGAGCGAGTTGAACACGAGGGTAATACATTTCGGAGAAATTAGTGAAATCTCCAATTCACCAAAGGGGTACCCCTTTCAGAAATCTTCGATTTCTCTAATATGAATTCGAGCAATGTTTAGATAGTGAATACTAAGGAATATACGAGGGTCATCGAAAGAAAATTTTTAGCCCTACGTCTTAGGGTTCTATGTATAAAATTTCATACAAATCCGAGGTGTGCAGAGGGTGATACAGTCAAAATACTGAGAGATGTACGAATATAAGGAAAAAACTTGCGAAAATTGCCATCAAAAAGGGGAATTTTTTTTGAAATGTTGAGTTAAGGCTCCGTTTCGACTCCAATATACTCATTTACCCATGATATCTCTTGGGGAAAAATATCGAGCGAGTTGAACACGAGGGTAATACATTTCGGAGATATTAGTGAAATCTCCAATTCACCAAAGGGGTACCCCTTTCAGAAATCTTCGATTTCTCTAATATGAATTCGAGCAATGTTTAGATAGTGAATACTAAGGAATATGCGAGGGTCATCGAAAGAAAATTTTTAGCCCTACGTCTTAGGGTTCGATGTATAAAATTTCATACAAATCCGAGGTGTGCAGAGGGTGATACAGTCAAAATACTGAGAGATGTACGAATATAAGGAAAAAACTTGCGAAAATTGCCATCAAAAAGGGGAATTTTTTTTGAAATGTTGAGTTAAGGCTCCGTTTCGACTCCAATATATTCATTTACCCATGAGATCTCTTGGGGTAAAATATCGAGCGAGTTGAACAGGAGGGTAATACATTTCGGAGAAATTAGTGAAATCTCCAATTCACCAAAGGGGTACCCCTTTCAGAAATCTTCGATTTCTCTAATATGAATTCGAGCAATGTTTAGATAGTGAATACTAAGGAATATGCGAGGGTCATCGAAAGAAAATTTTTAGCCCTACGTCTTAGGGTTCGATGTATAAAATTTCATACAAATCCGAGGTGTGCAGAGGGTGATACAGTCAAAATACTGAGAGATGTACGAATATAAGGAAAAAACTTGCGAAAATTGCCATCAAAAAGGGGAATTTTTTTTGAAATGTTGAGTTAAGGCTCCGTTTCGACTCCAATATATTCATTTACCCATGAGATCTCTTGGGGTAAAATATCGAGCGAGTTGAACAGGAGGGTAATACATTTCGGAGAAATTAGTGAAATCTCCAATTCACCAAAGGGGTACCCCTTTCAGAAATCTTCGATTTCTCTAATATGAATTCGAGCAATGTTTAGATAGTGAATACTAAGGAATATGCGAGGGTCATCGAAAGAAAATTTTTAGCCATACGTCTTAGGGTTCGATGTATAAAATTTCATACAAATCCGAGGTGTGCAGAGGGTGATACAGTCAAAATACTGAGAGATGTACGAATATAAGGAAAAAACTTGCGAAAATTGCCATCAAAAAGGGGAATTTTTTTTGAAATGTTGAGTTAAGGCTCCGTTTCGACTCCAATATATTCATTTACCCATGAGATCTCTTGGGGTAAAATATCGAGCGAGTTGAACATGAGGGTAATACATTTCGGAGAAATTAGTGAAATCTCCAATTCACCAAAGGGGTACCCCTTTCAGAAATCTTCGATTTCTCTAATATGAATTCGAGCAATGTTTAGATAGTGAATACTAAGGAATATGCGAGGGTCATCGAAAGAAAATTTTTAGCCCTACGTCTTAGGGTTCTATGTATAAAATTTCATACAAATCCGAGGTGTGCAGAGGGTGATACAGTCAAAATACTGAGAGATGTACGAATATAAGGAAAAAACTTGCGAAAATTGCCATCAAAAAGGGGAATTTTTTTTGAAATGTTGAGTTAAGGCTCCGTTTCGACTCCAATATACTCATTTACCCATGATATCTCTTGGGGAAAAATATCGAGCGAGTTGAACACGAGGGTAATACATTTCGGAGATATTAGTGAAATCTCCAATTCACCAAAGGGGTACCCCTTTCAGAAATCTTCAATTTCTCTAATATGAATTCGAGCAAAATTTAGATAGCGAATACTAAGGAATATGCGAGGGTCAAGGGAACAAAAGTTGTAGCCCTATGTCTTAGGGTTCTATGTATAAAATTTCGTAAAAATCCGAGGTGTGCAGAGGGTGATACAGTCAAAATACTGAGAGATGTACGAATATAAGGAAAAAACTTGCGAAAATTGCCATCAAAAAGGGGAATTTTTTTTGAAATGTTGAGTTAAGGCTCCGTTTCGACTCCAATATATTCATTTACCCATGAGATCTCTTGGGGTAAAATATCGAGCGAGTTGAACAGGAGGGTAATACATTTCGGAGAAATTAGTGAAATCTCCAATTCACCAAAGGGGTACCCCTTTCAGAAATCTTCGATTTCTCTAATATGAATTCGAGCAATGTTTAGATAGTGAATACTAAGGAATATGCGAGGGTCATCGAAAGAAAATTTTTAGCCATACGTCTTAGGGTTCGATGTATAAAATTTCATACAAATCCGAGGTGTGCAGAGGGTGATACAGTCAAAATACTGAGAGATGTACGAATATAAGGAAAAAACTTGCGAAAATTGCCATCAAAAAGGGGAATTTTTTTTGAAATGTTGAGTTAAGGCTCCGTTTCGACTCCAATATATTCATTTACCCATGAGATCTCTTGGGGTAAAATATCGAGCGAGTTGAACATGAGGGTAATACATTTCGGAGAAATTAGTGAAATCTCCAATTCACCAAAGGGGTACCCCTTTCAGAAATCTTCGATTTCTCTAATATGAATTCGAGCAATGTTTAGATAGTGAATACTAAGGAATATGCGAGGGTCATCGAAAGAAAATTTTTAGCCCTACGTCTTAGGGTTCTATGTATAAAATTTCATACAAATCCGAGGTGTGCAGAGGGTGATACAGTCAAAATACTGAGAGATGTACGAATATAAGGAAAAAACTTGCGAAAATTGCCATCAAAAAGGGGAATTTTTTTTGAAATGTTGAGTTAAGGCTCCGTTTCGACTCCAATATACTCATTTACCCATGATATCTCTTGGGGAAAAATATCGAGCGAGTTGAACACGAGGGTAATACATTTCGGAGATATTAGTGAAATCTCCAATTCACCAAAGGGGTACCCCTTTCAGAAATCTTCAATTTCTCTAATATGAATTCGAGCAAAATTTAGATAGCGAATACTAAGGAATATGCGAGGGTCAAGGGAACAAAAGTTGTAGCCCTATGTCTTAGGGTTCTATGTATAAAATTTCGTAAAAATCCGAGGTGTGCAGAGGGTGATACAGTCAAAATACTGAGAGATGTACGAATATAAGGAAAAAACTTGCGAAAATTGCCATAAAAAAGGGGAATTTTTTTTGAAATGTTGAGTTAAGGCTCCGTTTCAACTCCAATATATTCATTTACCCATGATATCTCTTGGGGAAAAATATCGAGCGAGTTGAACACGAGGGTAATACATTTCGGAGAAATTAGTGAAATCTCCAATTCACCAAAGGGGTACCCCTTTCAGAAATCTTCGATTTCTCTAATATGGATTCAAGCAATTTTTAGATAGCGAATACTAAGGAATATGCGAGGGTCAAGCGAACAAAAGTTGTAGCCCTATGTCTTAGGGTTCTATGTACAAAATTTTGTAAAAATCCGAGGTGTGCAGAGGGTGATACAGTCAAAATACTGAGAGATGTACGAATATAAGGAAAAAACTTGCGAAAATTGCCATCAAAAAGGGGAATTTTTTTTGAAATGTTGAGTTAAGGCTCCGTTTCGACTCCAATATATTCATTTACCCATGAGATCTCTTGGGGTAAAATATCGAGCGAGTTGAACAGGAGGGTAATACATTTCGGAGAAATTAGTGAAATCTCCAATTCACCAAAGGGGTACCCCTTTCAGAAATCTTCGATTTCTCTAATATGAATTCGAGCAATGTTTAGATAGTGAATACTAAGGAATATGCGAGGGTCATCGAAAGAAAATTTTTAGCCCTACGTCTTAGGGTTCTATGTATAAAATTTCATACAAATCCGAGGTGTGCAGAGGGTGATACAGTCAAAATACTGAGAGATGTACGAATATAAGGAAAAAACTTGCGAAAATTGCCATCAAAAAGGGGAATTTTTTTTGAAATGTTGAGTTAAGGCTCCGTTTCGACTCCAATATACTCATTTACCCATGATATCTCTTGGGGAAAAATATCGAGCGAGTTGAACACGAGGGTAATACATTTCGGAGATATTAGTGAAATCTCCAATTCACCAAAGGGGTACCCCTTTCAGAAATCTTCAATTTCTCTAATATGAATTCGAGCAAAATTTAGATAGCGAATACTAAGGAATATGCGAGGGTCAAGGGAACAAAAGTTGTAGCCCTATGTCTTAGGGTTCTATGTATAAAATTTCGTAAAAATCCGAGGTGTGCAGAGGGTGATACAGTCAAAATACTGAGAGATGTACGAATATAAGGAAAAAACTTGCGAAAATTGCCATAAAAAAGGGGAATTTTTTTTGAAATGTTGAGTTAAGGCTCCGTTTCAACTCCAATATATTCATTTACCCATGATATCTCTTGGGGAAAAATATCGAGCGAGTTGAACACGAGGGTAATACATTTCGGAGAAATTAGTGAAATCTCCAATTCACCAAAGGGGTACCCCTTTCAGAAATCTTCGATTTCTCTAATATGGATTCAAGCAATTTTTAGATAGCGAATACTAAGGAATATGCGAGGGTCAAGCGAACAAAAGTTGTAGCCCTATGTCTTAGGGTTCTATGTACAAAATTTTGTAAAAATCCGAGGTGTGCAGAGGGTGATACAGTCAAAATACTGAGAGATGTACGAATATAAGGAAAAAACTTGCGAAAATTGCCATCAAAAAGGGGAATTTTTTTTGAAATGTTGAGTTAAGGCTCCGTTTCGACTCCAATATATTCATTTACCCATGATATCTCTTGGGGAAAAATATCGAGCGAGTTGAACACGAGGGTAATACATTTCGGAGATATTAGTGAAATCTCCAATTCACCAAAGGGGTACCCCTTTCAGAAATCTTCAATTTCTCTAATATGAATTCGAGCAAAATTTAGATAGCGAATACTAAGGAATATGCGAGGGTCAAGGGAACAAAAGTTGTAGCCCTATGTCTTAGGGTTCTATGTATAAAATTTCGTAAAAATCCGAGGTGTGCAGAGGGTGATACAGTCAAAATACTGAGAGATGTACGAATATAAGGAAAAAACTTGCGAAAATTGCCATAAAAAAGGGGAATTTTTTTTGAAATGTTGAGTTAAGGCTCCGTTTCAACTCCAATATATTCATTTACCCATGATATCTCTTGGGGAAAAATATCGAGCGAGTTGAACACGAGGGTAATACATTTCGGAGAAATTAGTGAAATCTCCAATTCACCAAAGGGGTACCCCTTTCAGAAATCTTCGATTTCTCTAATATGGATTCAAGCAATTTTTAGATAGCGAATACTAAGGAATATGCGAGGGTCAAGCGAACAAAAGTTGTAGCCCTATGTCTTAGGGTTCTATGTACAAAATTTTGTAAAAATCCGAGGTGTGCAGAGGGTGATACAGTCAAAATACTGAGAGATGTACGAATATAAGGAAAAAACTTGCGAAAATTGCCATCAAAAAGGGGAATTTTTTTTGAAATGTTGAGTTAAGGCTCCGTTTCGACTCCAATATATTCATTTACCCATGAGATCTCTTGGGGTAAAATATCGAGCGAGTTGAACAGGAGGGTAATACATTTCGGAGAAATTAGTGAAATCTCCAATTCACCAAAGGGGTACCCCTTTCAGAAATCTTCGATTTCTCTAATATGAATTCGAGCAATGTTTAGATAGTGAATACTAAGGAATATGCGAGGGTCATCGAAAGAAAATTTTTAGCCCTACGTCTTAGGGTTCGATGTATAAAATTTCATACAAATCCGAGGTGTGCAGAGGGTGATACAGTCAAAATACTGAGAGATGTACGAATATAAGGAAAAAACTTGCGAAAATTGCCATCAAAAAGGGGAATTTTTTTTGAAATGTTGAGTTAAGGCTCCGTTTCGACTCCAATATATTCATTTACCCATGAGATCTCTTGGGGTAAAATATCGAGCGAGTTGAACAGGAGGGTAATACATTTCGGAGAAATTAGTGAAATCTCCAATTCACCAAAGGGGTACCCCTTTCAGAAATCTTCGATTTCTCTAATATGAATTCGAGCAATGTTTAGATAGTGAATACTAAGGAATATGCGAGGGTCATCGAAAGAAAATTTTTAGCCATACGTCTTAGGGTTCGATGTATAAAATTTCATACAAATCCGAGGTGTGCAGAGGGTGATACAGTCAAAATACTGAGAGATGTACGAATATAAGGAAAAAACTTGCGAAAATTGCCATCAAAAAGGGGAATTTTTTTTGAAATGTTGAGTTAAGGCTCCGTTTCGACTCCAATATATTCATTTACCCATGAGATCTCTTGGGGTAAAATATCAAGCGAGTTGAACATGAGGGTAATACATTTCGGAGAAATTAGTGAAATCTCCAATTCACCAAAGGGGTACCCCTTTCAGAAATCTTCGATTTCTCTAATATGAATTCGAGCAATGTTTAGATAGTGAATACTAAGGAATATGCGAGGGTCATCGAAAGAAAATTTTTAGCCCTACGTCTTAGGGTTCTATGTATAAAATTTCATACAAATCCGAGGTGTGCAGAGGGTGATACAGTCAAAATACTGAGAGATGTACGAATATAAGGAAAAAACTTGCGAAAATTGCCATCAAAAAGGGGAATTTTTTTTGAAATGTTGAGTTAAGGCTCCGTTTCGACTCCAATATACTCATTTACCCATGATATCTCTTGGGGAAAAATATCGAGCGAGTTGAACACGAGGGTAATACATTTCGGAGATATTAGTGAAATCTCCAATTCACCAAAGGGGTACCCCTTTCAGAAATCTTCAATTTCTCTAATATGAATTCGAGCAAAATTTAGATAGCGAATACTAAGGAATATGCGAGGGTCAAGGGAACAAAAGTTGTAGCCCTACGTCTTAGGGTTCTATGTATAAAATTTCGTAAAAATCCGAGGTGTGCAGAGGGTGATACAGTCAAAATACTGAGAGATGTACGAATATAAGGAAAAAACTTGCGAAAATTGCCATAAAAAAGGGGAATTTTTTTTGAAATGTTGAGTTAAGGCTCCGTTTCAACTCCAATATATTCATTTACCCATGATATCTCTTGGGGAAAAATATCGAGCGAGTTGAACACGAGGGTAATACATTTCGGAGAAATTAGTGAAATCTCCAATTCACCAAAGGGGTACCCCTTTCAGAAATCTTCGATTTCTCTAATATGGATTCAAGCAATGTTTAGATAGCGAATACTAAGGAATATGCGAGGGTCAAGCGAACAAAAGTTGTAGCCCTATGTCTTAGGGTTCTATGTACAAAATTTTGTAAAAATCCGAGGTGTGCAGAGGGTGATACAGTCAAAATACTGAGAGATGTACGAATATAAGGAAAAAACTTGCGAAAATTGCCATCAAAAAGGGGAATTTTTTTTGAAATGTTGAGTTAAGGCTCCGTTTCGACTCCAATATATTCATTTACCCATGAGATCTCTTGGGGTAAATTATCGAGCGAGTTGAACAGGAGGGTAATACATTTCGGAGAAATTAGTGAAATCTCCAATTCACCAAAGGGGTACCCCTTTCAGAAATCTTCGATTTCTCTAATATGAATTCGAGCAATGTTTAGATAGTGAATACTAAGGAATATGCGTGGGTCATCGAAAGAAAATTTTTAGCCCTACGTCTTAGGGTTCGATGTATAAAATTTCATACAAATCCGAGGTGTGCAGAGGGTGATACAGTCAAAATACTGAGAGATGTACGAATATAAGGAAAAAACTTGCGAAAATTGCCATCAAAAAGGGGAATTTTTTTTGAAATGTTGAGTTAAGGCTCCGTTTCGACTCCAATATATTCATTTACCCATGAGATCTCTTGGGGTAAAATATCGAGCGAGTTGAACAGGAGGGTAATACATTTCGGAGAAATTAGTGAAATCTCCAATTCACCAAAGGGGTACCCCTTTCAGAAATCTTCGATTTCTCTAATATGAATTCGAGCAATGTTTAGATAGTGAATACTAAGGAATATGCGAGGGTCATCGAAATAAAATTTTTAGCCCTACGTCTTAGGGTTCGATGTATAAAATTTCATACAAATCCGAGGTGTGCAGAGGGTGATACAGTCAAAATACTGAGAGATGTACGAATATAAGGAAAAAACTTGCGAAAATTGCCATCAAAAAGGGGAATTTTTTTTGAAATGTTGAGTTAAGGCTCCGTTTCGACTCCAATATATTCATTTACCCATGATATCTCTTGGGGAAAAATAACGAGCGAGTGGAACACGAGGGTAATACATTTCGGAGAAATTAGTGAAATCTCCAATTCACCAAAGGGGTACCCCTTTCAGAAATCTTCAATTTCTCTAATATGAATTCGAGCAATATTTAGATAGCGAATGCTAAGGAATATGCGAGGGTCAAGGGAACAAAAGTTGTAGCCCTATGTCTTATGGTTCTATGTATAAAATTTCGTAAAAATCCGAGGTGTGCAGAGGGTGATACAGTCAAAATACTGAGAGATGTACGAATATAAGGAAAAAACTTGCGAAAATTGCCATCAAAAAGGGGAATTTTTTTTGAAATGTTGAGTTAAGGCTCCGTTTCAACTCCAATATATTCATTTACCCATGATATCTCTTGGGGAAAAATATCGAGCGAGTTGAACACGAGGGTAATACATTTCGGAGAAATTAGTGAAATCTCCAATTCACCAAAGGGGTACCCCTTTCAGAAATCTTCGATTTCTCTAATATGGATTCGAGCAATGTTTAGATAGCGAATACTAAGGAATATGCGAGGGTCATGGGAACAAAAGTTGTAGCCCTATGTCTTAGGGTTCTATGTATAAAATTTTGTAAAAATCCGAGGTGTACAGAGGGTGATACAGTCAAAATACTGAGAGATGTACGAATATAAGGAAAAAACTTGCGAAAATTGCCATCAAAAAGGGGAATTTTTTTTGAAATGTTGAGTTAAGGCTCCGTTTCGACTCCAATATATTCATTTACCCATGACATCTCTTGGGGAAAAATAACGAGCGAGTGGAACACGAGGGTAATACATTTCGGAGAAATTAGTGAAATCTCCAATTCACCAAAGGGGTACCCCTTTCAGAAATCTTCAATTTCTCTAATATGAATTCGAGCAATATTTAGATAGTGAATACTAAGGAATATGCGAGGGTCAAGGGAACAAAAGTTGTAGCCCTATGTCTTATGGTTCTATGTATAAAATTTCGTAAAAATCCGAGGTGTGCAGAGGGTGATACAGTCAAAATACTGAGAGATGTACGAATATAAGGAAAAAACTTGCGAAAATTGCCATCAAAAAGGGGAATTTTTTTTGAAATGTTGAGTTAAGGCTCCGTTTCGACTCCAATATATTCATTTACCCATGATATCTCTTGGGGAAAAATATCGAGCGAGTTGAACACGAGGGTAATACATTTCGGAGAAATTAGTGAAATCTCCAATTCACCAAAGGGGTACCCCTTTCAGAAATCTTCGATTTCTCTAATATGAATTCGAGCAAAATTTAGATAGCGAATACTAAGGAATATGCGAGGGTCAAGGGAACAAAAGTTGTAGCCCTATGTCTTAGGGTTCTATGTATAATATTTCGTAAAAATCCGAGGTGTGCAGAGGGTGATACAGTCAAAATACTGAGAGATGTACGAATATAAGGAAAAAACTTGCGAAAATTGCCATCAAAAAGGGGAATTTTTTTTGAAATGTTGAGTAAAGGCTCCGTTTCAACTCCAATATATTCATTTACCCATGATATCTCTTGGGGAAAAATATCGAGCGAGTTGAACACGAGGGTAATACATTTCGGAGAAATTAGTGAAATCTCCAATTCACCAAAGGGGTACCCCTTTCAGAAATCTTCGATTTCTCTAATATGGATTCGAGCAATGTTTAGATAGCGAATACTAAGGAATATGCGAGGGTCATGGGAACAAAAGTTGTAGCCCTATGTCTTAGGGTTCTATGTATAAAATTTCGTAAAAATCCGAGGTGTGCAGAGGGTGATACAGTCAAAATACTGAGAGATGTACGAATATAAGGAAAAAACTTGCGAAAATTGCCATCAAAAAGGGGAATTTTTTTTGAAATGTTGAGTAAAGGCTCCGTTTCAACTCCAATATATTCATTTACCCATGATATCTCTTGGGGAAAAATATCGAGCGAGTTGAACACGAGGGTAATACATTTCGGAGAAATTAGTGAAATCTCCAATTCACCAAAGGGGTACCCCTTTCAGAAATCTTCGATTTCTCTAATATGGATTCGAGCAAAATTTAGATAGCGAATACTAAGGAATATGCGAGGGTCAAGGGAACAAAAGTTGTAGCCCTATGTCTTAGGGTTCTATGTATAAAATTTCGTAAAAATCCGAGGTGTGCAGAGGGTGATACAGTCAAAATACTGAGAGATGTACGAATATAAGGAAAAAACTTGCGAAAATTGCCATCAAAAAGGGGAATTTTTTTTGAAATGTTGAGTTAAGGCTCCGTTTCGACTCCAATATATTCATTTACCCATGATATCTCTTGGGGAAAAATAACGAGCGAGTGGAACACGAGGGTAATACATTTCGGAGAAATTAGTGAAATCTCCAATTCACCAAAGGGGTACCCCTTTCAGAAATCTTCAATTTCTCTAATATGAATTCGAGCAATATTTAGATAGCGAATACTAAGGAATATGCGAGGGTCAAGGGAACAAAAGTTGTAGCCCTATGTCTTATGGTTCTATGTATAAAATTTCGTAAAAATCCGAGGTGTGCAGAGGGTGATACAGTCAAAATACTGAGAGATGTACGAATATAAGGAAAAAACTTGCGAAAATTGCCATCAAAAAGGGGAATTTTTTTTGAAATGTTGAGTTAAGGCTCCGTTTCAACTCCAATATATTCATTTACCCATGATATCTCTTGGGGAAAAATAACGAGCGAGTTGAACACGAGGGTAATACATTTCGGAGAAATTAGTGAAATCTCCAATTCACCAAAGGGGTACCCCTTTCAGAAATCTTCGATTTCTCTAATATGAATTCGAGCAAAATTTAGATAGCGAATACTAAGGAATATGCGAGGGTCAAGGGAACAAAAGTTGTAGCCCTATGTCTTAGGGTTCTATGTATAAAATTTCGTAAAAATCCGAGGTGTGCAGAGGGTGATACAGTCAAAATACTGAGAGATGTACGAATATAAGGAAAAAACTTGCGAAAATTGCCATCAAAAAGGGGAATTTTTTTTGAAATGTTGAGTAAAGGCTCCGTTTCAACTCCAATATATTCATTTACCCATGATATCTCTTGGGGAAAAATATCGAGCGAGTTGAACACGAGGGTAATACATTTCGGAGAAATTAGTGAAATCTCCAATTCACCAAAGGGGTACCCCTTTCAGAAATCTTCGATTTCTCTAATATGAATTCGAGCAAAATTTAGATAGCGAATACTAAGGAATATGCGAGGGTCAAGGGAACAAAAGTTGTAGCCCTATGTCTTAGGGTTCTATGTATAAAATTTCGTAAAAATCCGAGGTGTGCAGAGGGTGATACAGTCAAAATACTGAGAGATGTACGAATATAAGGAAAAAACTTGCGAAAATTGCCATCAAAAAGGGGAATTTTTTTTGAAATGTTGAGTAAAGGCTCCGTTTCAACTCCAATATATTCATTTACCCATGATATCTCTTGGGGAAAAATATCGAGCGAGTTGAACACGAGGGTAATACATTTCGGAGAAATTAGTGAAATCTCCAATTCACCAAAGGGGTACCCCTTTCAGAAATCTTCGATTTCTCTAATATGAATTCGAGCAAAATTTAGATAGCGAATACTAAGGAATATGCGAGGGTCAAGGGAACAAAAGTTGTAGCCCTATGTCTTAGGGTTCTATGTATAAAATTTCGTAAAAATCCGAGGTGTGCAGAGGGTGATACAGTCAAAATACTGAGAGATGTACGAATATAAGGAAAAAACTTGCGAAAATTGCCATCGAAAAGGGGAATTTTTTTTGAAATGTTGAGTAAAGGCTCCGTTTCAACTCCAATATATTCATTTACCCATGATATCTCTTGGGGAAAAATATCGAGCGAGTTGAACACGAGGGTAATACATTTCGGAGAAATTAGTGAAATCTCCAATTCACCAAAGGGGTACCCCTTTCAGAAATCTTCGATTTCTCTAATATGAATTCGAGCAATGTTTAGATAGCGAATACTAAGGAATATGCGAGGGTCAAGGGAACAAAAGTTGTAGCCCTATGTCTTAGGGTTCTATGTATAAAATTTCGTAAAAATCCGAGGTGTGCAGAGGGTGATACAGTCAAAATACTGAGAGATGTACGAATATAAGGAAAAAACTTGCGAAAATTGCCATCAAAAAGGGGAATTTTTTTTGAAATGTTGAGTAAAGGCTCCGTTTCAACTCCAATATATTCATTTACCCATGATATCTCTTGGGGAAAAATATCGAGCGAGTTGAACACGAGGGTAATACATTTCGGAGAAATTAGTGAAATCTCCAATTCACCAAAGGGGTACCCCTTTCAGAAATCTTCGATTTCTCTAATATGAATTCGAGCAAAATTTAGATAGCGAATACTAAGGAATATGCGAGGGTCAAGGGAACAAAAGTTGTAGCCCTATGTCTTAGGGTTCTATGTATAAAATTTCGTAAAAATCCGAGGTGTGCAGAGGGTGATACAGTCAAAATACTGAGAGATGTACGAATATAAGGAAAAAACTTGCGAAAATTGCCATCAAAAAGGGGAATTTTTTTTGAAATGTTGAGTAAAGGCTCCGTTTCAACTCCAATATATTCATTTTTCCATGATATCTCTTGGGGAAAAATATCGAGCGAGTTGAACACGAGGGTAATACATTTCGGAGAAATTAGTGAAATCTCCAATTCACCAAAGGGGTACCCCTTTCAGAAATCTTCGATTTCTCTAATATGAATTCGAGCAATGTTTAGATTGTGAATACTAAGGAATATGCGAGGGTCATCGAAAGAAAATTTTTAGCCCTACGTCTTAGGGTTCTATGTATAAAATTTCATACAAATCCGAGGTGTGCAGAGGGTGATACAGTCAAAATACTGAGAGATGTACGAATATAAGGAAAAAACTTGCGAAAATTGCCATCAAAAAGGGGAATTTTTTTTGAAATGTTGAGTAAAGGCTCCGTTTCAACTCCAATATATTCATTTACCCATGATATCTCTTGGGGAAAAATATCGAGCGAGTTGAACACGAGGGTAATACATTTCGGAGAAATTAGTGAAATCTCCAATTCACCAAAGGGGTACCCCTTTCAGAAATCTTCGATTTCTCTAATATGAATTCGAGCAAAATTTAGATAGCGAATACTAAGGAATATGCGAGGGTCAAGGGAACAAAAGTTGTAGCCCTATGTCTTAGGGTTCTATGTATAAAATTTCGTAAAAATCCGAGGTGTGCAGAGGGTGATACAGTCAAAATACTGAGAGATGTACGAATATAAGGAAAAAACTTGCGAAAATTGCCATCAAAAAGGGGAATTTTTTTTGAAATGTTGAGTAAAGGCTCCGTTTCAACTCCAATATATTCATTTACCCATGATATCTCTTGGGGAAAAATATCGAGCGAGTTGAACACGAGGGTAATACATTTCGGAGAAATTAGTGAAATCTCCAATTCACCAAAGGGGTACCCCTTTCAGAAATCTTCGATTTCTCTAATATGAATTCGAGCAATGTTTAGATAGTGAATACTAAGGAATATGCGAGGGTCATCGAAAGAAAATTTTTAGCCCTACGTCTTAGGGTTCTATGTATAAAATTTCATACAAATCCGAGGTGTGCAGAGGGTGATACAGTCAAAATACTGAGAGATGTACGAATATAAGGAAAAAACTTGCGAAAATTGCCATCAAAAAGGGGAATTTTTTTTGAAATGTTGAGTTAAGGCTCCGTTTCGACTCCAATATACTCATTTACCCATGATATCTCTTGGGGAAAAATATCGAGCGAGTTGAACACGAGGGTAATACATTTCGGAGAAATTAGTGAAATCTCCAATTCACCAAAGGGGTACCCCTTTCAGAAATCTTCGATTTCTCTAATATGAATTCGAGCAATGTTTAGATAGCGAATACTAAGGAATATGCGAGGGTCAAGCGAACAAAAGTTGTAGCCCTATGTCTTAGGGTTCTATGTACAAAATTTTGTAAAAATCTGAGGTGTGCAGAGGGTGATACAGTCAAAATACTGAGAGATGTACGAATATAAGGAAAAAACTTGCGAAAATTGCCATCAAAAAGGGGAATTTTTTTTGAAATGTTGAGTTAAGGCTCCGTTTCGACTCCAATATATTCATTTACCCATGATATCTCTTGGGGAAAAATAACGAGCGAGTTGAACACGAGGGTATTACATTTCGGAGAAATTAGTGAAATCTCCAATTCACCAAAGGCATACCCCTTTCAGAAATCTTCGATTTCTCTAATATGAATTCGAGCAATGTTTAGATAGTGAATACTAAGGAATATGCGAGGGTCACCGAAAGAAAAGTTTTAGCCCTATGTCTTAGGGTTTTATGTATAAAATTTCATACAAATCCGGGGTGTGCAGAGGGTGATACAGTCAAAATACTGAGAGATGTACGAATATAAGGAAAAAACTTGCGAAAATTGCCATCAAAAAGGTGATTTTTTTTTTGAAATGTTGAGTTAAGGCTCCGTTTTGACTCCAATATATTCATTTACCCATGAGATCTCTTGGGGAAAAATATCGAGCGAGTTGAACATGAGGGTAATACATTTCGGAGAAATTAGTGAAATCTCCAATTCACCAAAGGGGTACCCCTTTCAGAAATCTTCGATTTCTCTAATATGGATTCGAGCAATGTTTTGATAGTGAATACTAAGGAATATGTGAGGGTCAAGGGAAAAAAAGTTGTAGCCCTATGTCTTAGGGTTCTATGTATAAAATTTCGTACAAATCCGAGGTGTGCATAGGGTGATACAGTCAAAATACTGAGAGATGTACGAATATAAGGAAAAAACTTGCGAAAATTGCCATCAAAAAGGGGAATTTTTTTTGAAATGTTGAGTTAAGGCTCCGTTTCGACTCCAATATACTCATTTACCCATGATATCTCTTGGGGAAAAATATCGAGCGAGTTGAACACGAGGGTAATACATTTCGGAGATATTAGTGAAATCTCCAATTCACCAAAGGGGTACCCCTTTCAGAAATCTTCAATTTCTCTAATATGAATTCGAGCAAAATTTAGATAGCGAATACTAAGGAATATGCGAGGGTCAAGGGAACAAAAGTTGTAGCCCTATGTCTTAGGGTTCTATGTATAAAATTTCGTAAAAATCCGAGGTGTGCAGAGGGTGATACAGTCAAAATACTGAGAGATGTACGAATATAAGGAAAAAACTTGCGAAAATTGCCATCAAAAAGGGGAATTTTTTTTGAAATGTTGAGTTAAGGCTCCGTTTCAACTCCAATATATTCATTTACCCATGATATCTCTTGGGGAAAAATATCGAGCGAGTTGAACACGAGGGTAATACATTTCGGAGAAATTAGTGAAATCTCCAATTCACCAAAGGGGTACCCCTTTCAGAAATCTTCGATTTCTCTAATATGAATTCGAGCAATGTTTAGATAGTGAATACTAAGGAATATGCGAGGGTCATCGAAAGAAAATTTTTAGCCCTACGTCTTAGGGTTCTATGTATAAAATTTCATACAAATCCGAGGTGTGCAGAGGGTGATACAGTCAAAATACTGAGAGATGTACGAATATAAGGAAAAAACTTGCGAAAATTGCCATCAAAAAGGGGAATTTTTTTTGAAATGTTGAGTTAAGGCTCCGTTTCAACTCCAATATATTCATTTACCCATGATATCTCTTGGGGAAAAATATCGAGCGAGTTGAACACGAGGGTAATACATTTCGGAGAAATTAGTGAAATCTCCAATTCACCAAAGGGGTACCCCTTTCAGAAATCTTCGATTTCTCTAATATGGATTCGAGCAATGTTTAGATAGCGAATACTAAGGAATATGCGAGGGTCAAGCGAACAAAAGTTGTAGCCCTATGTCTTAGGGTTCTATGTACAAAATTTTGTAAAAATCTGAGGTGTGCAGAGGGTGATACAGTCAAAATACTGAGAGATGTACGAATATAAGGAAAAAACTTGCGAAAATTGCCATCAAAAAGGGGAATTTTTTTTGAAATGTTGAGTTAAGGCTCCGTTTCGACTCCAATATATTCATTTACCCATGATATCTCTTGGGGAAAAATAACGAGCGAGTTGAACACGAGGGTATTACATTTCGGAGAAATTAGTGAAATCTCCAATTCACCAAAGGCATACCCCTTTCAGAAATCTTCGATTTCTCTAATATGAATTCGAGCAATGTTTAGATAGTGAATACTAAGGAATATGCGAGGGTCACCGAAAGAAAAGTTTTAGCCCTATGTCTTAGGGTTTTATGTATAAAATTTCATACAAATCCGGGGTGTGCAGAGGGTGATACAGTCAAAATACTGAGAGATGTACGAATATAAGGAAAAAACTTGCGAAAATTGCCATCAAAAAGGTGATTTTTTTTTTGAAATGTTGAGTTAAGGCTCCGTTTTGACTCCAATATATTCATTTACCCATGAGATCTCTTGGGGAAAAATATCGAGCGAGTTGAACATGAGGGTAATACATTTCGGAGAAATTAGTGAAATCTCCAATTCACCAAAGGGGTACCCCTTTCAGAAATCTTCGATTTCTCTAATATGGATTCGAGCAATGTTTTGATAGTGAATACTAAGGAATATGTGAGGGTCAAGGGAAAAAAAGTTGTAGCCCTATGTCTTAGGGTTCTATGTATAAAATTTCGTACAAATCCGAGGTGTGCATAGGGTGATACAGTCAAAATACTGAGAGATGTACGAATATAAGGAAAAAACTTGCGAAAATTGCCATCAAAAAGGGGAATTTTTTTTGAAATGTTGAGTTAAGGCTCCGTTTCGACTCCAATATACTCATTTACCCATGATATCTCTTGGGGAAAAATATCGAGCGAGTTGAACACGAGGGTAATACATTTCGGAGATATTAGTGAAATCTCCAATTCACCAAAGGGGTACCCCTTTCAGAAATCTTCAATTTCTCTAATATGAATTCGAGCAAAATTTAGATAGCGAATACTAAGGAATATGCGAGGGTCAAGGGAACAAAAGTTGTAGCCCTATGTCTTAGGGTTCTATGTATAAAATTTCGTAAAAATCCGAGGTGTGCAGAGGGTGATACAGTCAAAATACTGAGAGATGTACGAATATAAGGAAAAAACTTGCGAAAATTGCCATCAAAAAGGGGAATTTTTTTTGAAATGTTGAGTTAAGGCTCCGTTTCAACTCCAATATATTCATTTACCCATGATATCTCTTGGGGAAAAATATCGAGCGAGTTGAACACGAGGGTAATACATTTCGGAGAAATTAGTGAAATCTCCAATTCACCAAAGGGGTACCCCTTTCAGAAATCTTCGATTTCTCTAATATGGATTCGAGCAATGTTTAGATAGTGAATACTAAGGAATATGCGAGGGTCATCGAAAGAAAATTTTTAGCCCTACGTCTTAGGGTTCTATGTATAAAATTTCATACAAATCCGAGGTGTGCAGAGGGTGATACAGTCAAAATACTGAGAGATGTACGAATATAAGGAAAAAACTTGCGAAAATTGCCATCAAAAAGGGGAATTTTTTTTGAAATGTTGAGTTAAGGCTCCGTTTCGACTCCAATATACTCATTTACCCATGATATCTCTTGGGGAAAAATATCGAGCGAGTTGAACACGAGGGTAATACATTTCGGAGATATTAGTGAAATCTCCAATTCACCAAAGGGGTACCCCTTTCAGAAATCTTCAATTTCTCTAATATGAATTCGAGCAAAATTTAGATAGCGAATACTAAGGAATATGCGAGGGTCAAGGGAACAAAAGTTGTAGCCCTATGTCTTAGGGTTCTATGTATAAAATTTCGTAAAAATCCGAGGTGTGCAGAGGGTGATACAGTCAAAATACTGAGAGATGTACGAATATAAGGAAAAAACTTGCGAAAATTGCCATCAAAAAGGGGAATTTTTTTTGAAATGTTGAGTTAAGGCTCCGTTTCAACTCCAATATATTCATTTACCCATGATATCTCTTGGGGAAAAATATCGAGCGAGTTGAACACGAGGGTAATACATTTCGGAGAAATTAGTGAAATCTCCAATTCACCAAAGGGGTACCCCTTTCAGAAATCTTCGATTTCTCTAATATGGATTCGAGCAATGTTTAGATAGCGAATACTAAGGAATATGCGAGGGTCAAGCGAACAAAAGTTGTAGCCCTATGTCTTAGGGTTCTATGTACAAAATTTTGTAAAAATCTGAGGTGTGCAGAGGGTGATACAGTCAAAATACTGAGAGATGTACGAATATAAGGAAAAAACTTGCGAAAATTGCCATCAAAAAGGGGAATTTTTTTTGAAATGTTGAGTTAAGGCTCCGTTTCGACTCCAATATATTCATTTACCCATGATATCTCTTGGGGAAAAATAACGAGCGAGTTGAACACGAGGGTATTACATTTCGGAGAAATTAGTGAAATCTCCAATTCACCAAAGGCATACCCCTTTCAGAAATCTTCGATTTCTCTAATATGAATTCGAGCAATGTTTAGATAGTGAATACTAAGGAATATGCGAGGGTCACCGAAAGAAAAGTTTTAGCCCTATGTCTTAGGGTTTTATGTATAAAATTTCATACAAATCCGGGGTGTGCAGAGGGTGATACAGTCAAAATACTGAGAGATGTACGAATATAAGGAAAAAACTTGCGAAAATTGCCATCAAAAAGGTGATTTTTTTTTTGAAATGTTGAGTTAAGGCTCCGTTTTGACTCCAATATATTCATTTACCCATGAGATCTCTTGGGGAAAAATATCGAGCGAGTTGAACATGAGGGTAATACATTTCGGAGAAATTAGTGAAATCTCCAATTCACCAAAGGGGTACCCCTTTCAGAAATCTTCGATTTCTCTAATATGGATTCGAGCAATGTTTTGATAGTGAATACTAATGAATATGCGAGGGTCAAGGGAAAAAAAGTTGTAGCCCTATGTCTTAGGGTTCTATGTATAAAATTTCGTACAAATCCGAGGTGTGCATAGGGTGATACAGTCAAAATACTGAGAGATGTACGAATATAAGGAAAAAACTTGCGAAAATTGCCATCAAAAAGTTGATTTTTTTTTTGAAATGTTGAGTTAAGGCTCCGTTTTGACTCCAATATATTCATTTACCCATGATATCTCTTGGGGAAAAATATCGAGCGAGTTGAACACGAGGGTAATACATTTCGGAGAAATTAGTGAAATCTCCAATTCACCAAAGGGGTACCCCTTTCAGAAATCTTCGATTTCTCTAATATGAATTCGAGCAAAATTTAGATAGCGAATACTAAGGAATATGCGAGGGTCAAGGGAACAAAAGTTGTAGCCCTATGTCTTAGGGTTCTATGTATAAAATTTCGTAAAAATCCGAGGTGTGCAGAGGGTGATACAGTCAAAATACTGAGAGATGTACGAATATAAGGAAAAAACTTGCGAAAATTGCCATCAAAAAGGGGAATTTTTTTTGAAATGTTGAGTTAAGGCTCCGTTTCGACTCCAATATATTCATTTACCCATGATATCTCTTGGGGAAAAATAACGAGCGAGTTGAACACGAGGGTATTACATTTCGGAGAAATTAGTGAAATCTCCAATTCACCAAAGGCATACCCCTTTCAGAAATCTTCGATTTCTCTAATATGAATTCGAGCAATGTTTAGATAGTGAATACTAAGGAATATGCGAGGGTCACCGAAAGAAAAGTTTTAGCCCTATGTCTTAGGGTTTTATGTATAAAATTTCATACAAATCCGGGGTGTGCAGAGGGTGATACAGTCAAAATACTGAGAGATGTACGAATATAAGGAAAAAACTTGCGAAAATTGCCATCAAAAAGGTGATTTTTTTTTTGAAATGTTGAGTTAAGGCTCCGTTTTGACTCCAATATATTCATTTACCCATGAGATCTCTTGGGGAAAAATATCGAGCGAGTTGAACATGAGGGTAATACATTTCGGAGAAATTAGTGAAATCTCCAATTCACCAAAGGGGTACCCCTTTCAGAAATCTTCGATTTCTCTAATATGGATTCGAGCAATGTTTTGATAGTGAATACTAAGGAATATGCGAGGGTCAAGGGAAAAAAAGTTGTAGCCCTATGTCTTAGGGTTCTATGTATAAAATTTCGTACAAATTCGAGGTGTGCATAGGGTGATACAGTCAAAATACTGAGAGATGTACGAATATAAGGAAAAAACTTGCGAAAATTGCCATCAAAAAGTTGATTTTTTTTTTGAAATGTTGAGTTAAGGCTCCGTTTTGACTCCAATATATTCATTTACCCATGATATCTCTTGGGGAAAAATATCGAGCGAGTTGAACACGAGGGTAATACATTTCGGAGAAATTAGTGAAATCTCCAATTCACCAAAGGGGTACCCCTTTCAGAAATCTTCGATTTCTCTAATATGAATTCGAGCAAAATTTAGATAGCGAATACTAAGGAATATGCGAGGGTCAAGGGAACAAAAGTTGTAGCCCTATGTCTTAGGGTTCTATGTATAAAATTTCGTAAAAATCCGAGGTGTGCAGAGGGTGATACAGTCAAAATACTGAGAGATGTACGAATATAAGGAAAAAACTTGCGAAAATTGCCATCAAAAAGGGGAATTTTTTTTGAAATGTTGAGTTAAGGCTCCGTTTCGACTCCAATATATTCATTTACCCATGATATCTCTTGGGGAAAAATAACGAGCGAGTTGAACACGAGGGTATTACATTTCGGAGAAATTAGTGAAATCTCCAATTCACCAAAGGCATACCCCTTTCAGAAATCTTCGATTTCTCTAATATGAATTCGAGCAATGTTTAGATAGTGAATACTAAGGAATATGCGAGGGTCACCGAAAGAAAAGTTTTAGCCCTATGTCTTAGGGTTTTATGTATAAAATTTCATACAAATCCGGGGTGTGCAGAGGGTGATACAGTCAAAATACTGAGAGATGTACGAATATAAGGAAAAAACTTGCGAAAATTGCCATCAAAAAGGTGATTTTTTTTTTGAAATGTTGAGTTAAGGCTCCGTTTTGACTCCAATATATTCATTTACCCATGAGATCTCTTGGGGAAAAATATCGAGCGAGTTGAACATGAGGGTAATACATTTCGGAGAAATTAGTGAAATCTCCAATTCACCAAAGGGGTACCCCTTTCAGAAATCTTCGATTTCTCTAATATGGATTCGAGCAATGTTTTGATAGTGAATACTAAGGAATATGCGAGGGTCAAGGGAAAAAAAGTTGTAGCCCTATGTCTTAGGGTTCTATGTATAAAATTTCGTACAAATCCGAGGTGTGCATAGGGTGATACAGTCAAAATACTGAGAGATGTACGAATATAAGGAAAAAACTTGCGAAAATTGCCATCAAAAAGTTGATTTTTTTTTTGAAATGTTGAGTTAAGGCTCCGTTTTGACTCCAATATATTCATTTACCCATGATATCTCTTGGGGAAAAATATCGAGCGAGTTGAACACGAGGGTAATACATTTCGGAGAAATTAGTGAAATCTCCAATTCACCAAAGGGGTACCCCTTTCAGAAATCTTCGATTTCTCTAATATGAATTCGAGAAAAATTTAGATAGCGAATACTAAGGAATATGCGAGGGTCAAGGGAACAAAAGTTGTAGCCCTATGTCTTAGGGTTCTATGTATAAAATTTCGTAAAAATCCGAGGTGTGCAGAGGGTGATACAGTCAAAATACTGAGAGATGTACGAATATAAGGAAAAAACTTGCGAAAATTGCCATCAAAAAGGGGAATTTTTTTTGAAATGTTGAGTAAAGGCTCCGTTTCAACTCCAATATATTCATTTACCCATGATATCTCTTGGGGAAAAATATCGAGCGAGTTGAACACGAGGGTAATACATTTCGGAGAAATTAGTGAAATCTCCAATTCACCAAAGGGGTACCCCTTTCAGAAATCTTCGATTTCTCTAATATGCATTCGAGCAAAATTTAGATAGCGAATACTAAGGAATATGCGAGGGTCAAGGGAACAAAAGTTGTAGCCCTATGTCTTAGGGTTCTATGTATAAAATTTCGTAAAAATCCGAGGTGTGCAGAGGGTGATACAGTCAAAATACTGAGAGATGTACGAATATAAGGAAAAAACTTGCGAAAATTGCCATCAAAAAGGGGAATTTTTTTTGAAATGTTGAGTTAAGGCTCCGTTTCAACTCCAATATATTCATTTACCCATGATATCTCTTGGGGAAAAATATCGAGCGAGTTGAACATGAGGGTAATACATTTCGGAGAAATTAGTGAAATCTCCAATTCACCAAAGGGGTACCCCTTTCAGAAATCTTCGATTTCTCTAATATGGATTCGAGCAATGTTTAGATAGCGAATACTAAGGAATATGCGAGGGTCATGGGAACAAAAGTTGTAGCCCTATGTCTTAGGGTTCTATGTATAAAATTTCGTAAAAATCCGAGGTGTGCAGAGGGTGATACAGTCAAAATACTGAGAGATGTACGAATATAAGGAAAAAACTTGCGAAAATTGCCATCAAAAAGGGGAATTTTTTTTGAAATGTTGAGTAAAGGCTCCGTTTCAACTCCAATATATTCATTTACCCATGATATCTCTTGGGGAAAAATATCGAGCGAGTTGAACACGAGGGTAATACATTTCGGAGAAATTAGTGAAATCTCCAATTCACCAAAGGGGTACCCCTTTCAGAAATCTTCAATTTCTCTAATATGAATTCGAGCAAAATTTAGATAGCGAATACTAAGGAATATGCGAGGGTCAAGGGAACAAAAGTTGTAGCCCTATGTCTTAGGGTTCTATGTATAAAATTTCGTAAAAATCCGAGGTGTGCAGAGGGTGATACAGTCAAAATACTGAGAGATGTACGAATATAAGGAAAAAACTTGCGAAAATTGCCATCAAAAAGGGGAATTTTTTTTGAAATGTTGAGTTAAGGCTCCGTTTCGACTCCAATATATTCATTTACCCATGATATCTCTTGGGGAAAAATAACGAGCGAGTGGAACACGAGGGTAATACATTTCGGAGAAATTAGTGAAATCTCCAATTCACCAAAGGCATACCCCTTTCAGAAATCTTCGATTTCTCTAATATGAATTCGAGCAATATTTAGATAGCAAATACTAAGGAATATGCGAGGGTCAAGGGAACAAAAGTTGTAGCCCTATGTCTTATGGTTCTATGTATAAAATTTCGTAAAAATCCGAGGTGTGCAGAGGGTGATACAGTCAAAATACTGAGAGATGTACGAATATAAGGAAAAAACTTGCGAAAATTGCCATCAAAAAGGGGAATTTTTTTTGAAATGTTGAGTTAAGGCTCCGTTTCGACTCCAATATATTCATTTACCCATGATATCTCTTGGGGAAAAATAACGAGCGAGTTGAACACGAGGGTATTACATTTCGGAGAAATTAGTGAAATCTCCAATTCACCAAAGGCATACCCCTTTCAGAAATCTTCGATTTCTCTAATATGAATTCGAGCAATGTTTAGATAGTGAATACTAAGGAATATGCGAGGGTCACCGAAAGAAAAGTTTTAGCCCTATGTCTTAGGGTTTTATGTATAAAATTTCATACAAATCCGGGGTGTGCAGAGGGTGATACAGTCAAAATACTGAGAGATGTACGAATATAAGGAAAAAACTTGCGAAAATTGCCATCAAAAAGGTGATTTTTTTTTTGAAATGTTGAGTTAAGGCTCCGTTTTGACTCCAATATATTCATTTACCCATGAGATCTCTTGGGGAAAAATATCGAGCGAGTTGAACATGAGGGTAATACATTTCGGAGAAATTAGTGAAATCTCCAATTCACCAAAGGGGTACCCCTTTCAGAAATCTTCGATTTCTCTAATATGGATTCGAGCAATGTTTTGATAGTGAATACTAAGGAATATGCGAGGGTCAAGGGAAAAAAAGTTGTAGCCCTATGTCTTAGGGTTCTATGTATAAAATTTCGTACAAATCCGAGGTGTGCATAGGGTGATACAGTCAAAATACTGAGAGATGTACGAATATAAGGAAAAAACTTGCGAAAATTGCCATCAAAAAGTTGATTTTTTTTTTGAAATGTTGAGTTAAGGCTCCGTTTTGACTCCAATATATTCATTTACCCATGATATCTCTTGGGGAAAAATATCGAGCGAGTTGAACATGAGGGTAATACATTTCGGAGAAATTAGTGAAATCTCCAATTCACCAAAGGGGTACCCCTTTCAGAAATCTTCGATTTCTCTAATATGAATTCGAGCAAAATTTAGATAGCGAATACTAAGGAATATGCGAGGGTCAAGGGAACAAAAGTTGTAGCCCTATGTCTTAGGGTTCTATGTATAAAATTTCGTAAAAATCCGAGGTGTGCAGAGGGTGATACAGTCAAAATACTGAGAGATGTACGAATATAAGGAAAAAACTTGCGAAAATTGCCATCAAAAAGGGGAATTTTTTTTGAAATGTTGAGTAAAGGCTCCGTTTCAACTCCAATATATTCATTTACCCATGATATCTCTTGGGGAAAAATATCGAGCGAGTTGAACACGAGGGTAATACATTTCGGAGAAATTAGTGAAATCTCCAATTCACCAAAGGGGTACCCCTTTCAGAAATCTTCGATTTCTCTAATATGAATTCGAGCAAAATTTAGATAGCGAATACTAAGGAATATGCGAGGGTCAAGGGAACAAAAGTTGTAGCCCTATGTCTTAGGGTTCTATGTATAAAATTTCGTAAAAATCCGAGGTGTGCAGAGGGTGATACAGTCAAAATACTGAGAGATGTACGAATATAAGGAAAAAACTTGCGAAAATTGCCATCAAAAAGGGGAATTTTTTTTGAAATGTTGAGTTAAGGCTCCGTTTCAACTCCAATATATTCATTTACCCATGATATCTCTTGGGGAAAAATATCGAGCGAGTTGAACACGAGGGTAATACATTTCGGAGAAATTAGTGAAATCTCCAATTCACCAAAGGGGTACCCCTTTCAGAAATCTTCGATTTCTCTAATATGGATTCGAGCAATGTTTAGATAGCGAATACTAAGGAATATGCGAGGGTCATGGGAACAAAAGTTGTAGCCCTATGTCTTAGGGTTCTATGTATAAAATTTCGTAAAAATCCGAGGTGTGCAGAGGGTGATACAGTCAAAATACTGAGAGATGTACGAATATAAGGAAAAAACTTGCGAAAATTGCCATCAAAAAGGGGAATTTTTTTTGAAATGTTGAGTAAAGGCTCCGTTTCAACTCCAATATATTCATTTACCCATGATATCTCTTGGGGAAAAATATCGAGCGAGTTGAACACGAGGGTAATACATTTCGGAGAAATTAGTGAAATCTCCAATTCACCAAAGGGGTACCCCTTTCAGAAATCTTCGATTTCTCTAATATGAATTCGAGCAAAATTTAGATAGCGAATACTAAGGAATATGCGAGGGTCAAGGGAACAAAAGTTGTAGCCCTATGTCTTAGGGTTCTATGTATAAAATTTCGTAAAAATCCGAGGTGTGCAGAGGGTGATACAGTCAAAATACTGAGAGATGTACGAATATAAGGAAAAAACTTGCGAAAATTGCCATCAAAAAGGGGAATTTTTTTTGAAATGTTGAGTTAAGGCTCCGTTTCAACTCCAATATATTCATTTACCCATGATATCTCTTGGGGAAAAATATCGAGCGAGTTGAACACGAGGGTAATACATTTCGGAAAAATTAGTGAAATCTCCAATTCACCAAAGGGGTACCCCTTTCAGAAATCTTCGATTTGTCTAATATGGATTCGAGCAATGTTTAGATAGCGAATACTAAGGAATATGCGAGGGTCATGGGAACAAAAGTTGTAGCCCTATGTCTTAGGGTTCTATGTATAAAATTTTGTAAAAATCCGAGGTGTGCAGAGGGTGATACAGTCAAAATACTGAGAGATGTACGAATATAAGGAAAAAACTTGCGAAAATTGCCATCAAAAAGGGGAATTTTTTTTGAAATGTTGAGTTAAGGCTCCGTTTCGACTCCAATATATTCATTTACCCATGATATCTCTTGGGGAAAAATAACGAGCGAGTGGAACACGAGGGTAATACATTTCGGAGAAATTAGTGAAATCTCCAATTCACCAAAGGCATACCCCTTTCAGAAATCTTCGATTTCTCTAATATGAATTCGAGCAATATTTAGATAGCGAATACTAAGGAATATGCGAGGGTCAAGGGAACAAAAGTTGTAGCCCTATGTCTTATGGTTCTATGTATAAAATTTCGTAAAAATCCGAGGTGTGCAGAGGGTGATACAGTCAAAATACTGAGAGATGTACGAATATAAGGAAAAAACTTGCGAAAATTGCCATCAAAAAGGGGAATTTTTTTTGAAATGTTGAGTTAAGGCTCCGTTTCGACTCCAATATATTCATTTACCCATGATATCTCTTGGGGAAAAATAACGAGCGAGTTGAACACGAGGGTATTACATTTCGGAGAAATTAGTGAAATCTCCAATTCACCAAAGGCATACCCCTTTCAGAAATCTTCGATTTCTCTAATATGAATTCGAGCAATGTTTAGATAGTGAATACTAAGGAATATGCGAGGGTCACCGAAAGAAAAGTTTTAGCCCTATGTCTTAGGGTTTTATGTATAAAATTTCATACAAATCCGGGGTGTGCAGAGGGTGATACAGTCAAAATACTGAGAGATGTACGAATATAAGGAAAAAACTTGCGAAAATTGCCATCAAAAAGGTGATTTTTTTTTTGAAATGTTGAGTTAAGGCTCCGTTTTGACTCCAATATATTCATTTACCCATGAGATCTCTTGGGGAAAAATATCGAGCGAGTTGAACATGAGGGTAATACATTTCGGAGAAATTAGTGAAATCTCCAATTCACCAAAGGGGTACCCCTTTCAGAAATCTTCGATTTCTCTAATATGGATTCGAGCAATGTTTTGATAGTGAATACTAAGGAATATGCGAGGGTCAAGGGAAAAAAAGTTGTAGCCCTATGTCTTAGGGTTCTATGTATAAAATTTCGTACAAATCCGAGGTGTGCATAGGGTGATACAGTCAAAATACTGAGAGATGTACGAATATAAGGAAAAAACTTGCGAAAATTGCCATCAAAAAGTTGATTTTTTTTTTGAAATGTTGAGTTAAGGCTCCGTTTTGACTCCAATATATTCATTTACCCATGATATCTCTTGGGGAAAAATATCGAGCGAGTTGAACACGAGGGTAATACATTTCGGAGAAATTAGTGAAATCTCCAATTCACCAAAGGGGTACCCCTTTCAGAAATCTTCGATTTCTCTAATATGAATTCGAGCAAAATTTAGATAGCGAATACTAAGGAATATGCGAGGGTCAAGGGAACAAAAGTTGTAGCCCTATGTCTTAGGGTTCTATGTATAAAATTTCGTAAAAATCCGAGGTGTGCAGAGGGTGATACAGTCAAAATACTGAGAGATGTACGAATATAAGGAAAAAACTTGCGAAAATTGCCATCAAAAAGGGGAATTTTTTTTGAAATGTTGAGTAAAGGCTCCGTTTCAACTCCAATATATTCATTTACCCATGATATCTCTTGGGGAAAAATATCGAGCGAGTTGAACACGAGGGTAATACATTTCGGAGAAATTAGTGAAATCTCCAATTCACCAAAGGGGTACCCCTTTCAGAAATCTTCGATTTCTCTAATATGAATTCGAGCAAAATTTAGATAGCGAATACTAAGGAATATGCGAGGGTCAAGGGAACAAAAGTTGTAGCCCTATGTCTTAGGGTTCTATGTATAAAATTTCGTAAAAATCCGAGGTGTGCAGAGGGTGATACAGTCAAAATACTGAGAGATGTACGAATATAAGGAAAAAACTTGCGAAAATTGCCATCAAAAAGGGGAATTTTTTTTGAAATGTTGAGTTAAGGCTCCGTTTCAACTCCAATATATTCATTTACCCATGATATCTCTTGGGGAAAAATATCGAGCGAGTTGAACACGAGGGTAATACATTTCGGAGAAATTAGTGAAATCTCCAATTCACCAAAGGGGTACCCCTTTCAGAAATCTTCGATTTCTCTAATATGGATTCGAGCAATGTTTAGATAGCGAATACTAAGGAATATGCGAGGGTCATGGGAACAAAAGTTGTAGCCCTATGTCTTAGGGTTCTATGTATAAAATTTCGTAAAAATCCGAGGTCTGCAGAGGGTGATACAGTCAAAATACTGAGAGATGTACGAATATAAGGAAAAAACTTGCGAAAATTGCCATCAAAAAGGGGAATTTTTTTTGAAATGTTGAGTAAAGGCTCCGTTTCAACTCCAATATATTCATTTACCCATGATATCTCTTGGGGAAAAATATCGAGCGAGTTGAACACGAGGGTAATACATTTCGGAGAAATTAGTGAAATCTCCAATTCACCAAAGGGGTACCCCTTTCAGAAATCTTCGATTTCTCTAATATGAATTCGAGCAAAATTTAGATAGCGAATACTAAGGAATATGCGAGGGTCAAGGGAACAAAAGTTGTAGCCCTATGTCTTAGGGTTCTATGTATAAAATTTCGTAAAAATCCGAGGTGTGCAGAGGGTGATACAGTCAAAATACTGAGAGATGTACGAATATAAGGAAAAAACTTGCGAAAATTGCCATCAAAAAGGGGAATTTTTTTTGAAATGTTGAGTAAAGGCTCCGTTTCAACTCCAATATATTCATTTACCCATAATATCTCTTGGGGAAAAATATCGAGCGAGTTGAACACGAGGGTAATACATTTCGGAGAAATTAGTGAAATCTCCAATTCACCAAAGGGGTACCCCTTTCAGAAATCTTCGATTTCTCTAATATGAATTCGAGCAATGTTTAGATAGTGAATACTAAGGAATATGCGAGGGTCAAGGGAACAAAAGTTGTAGCCCTATGTCTTAGGGTTCTATGTATAAAATTTCGTAAAAATCCGAGGTGTGCAGAGGGTGATACAGTCAAAATACTGAGAGATGTACGAATATAAGGAAAAAACTTGCGAAAATTGCCATCAAAAAGGGGAATTTTTTTTGAAATGTTGAGTAAAGGCTCCGTTTCAACTCCAATATATTCATTTACCCATGATATCTCTTGGGGAAAAATATCGAGCGAGTTGAACACGAGGGTAATACATTTCGGAGAAATTAGTGAAATCTCCAATTCACCAAAGGGGTACCCCTTTCAGAAATCTTCGATTTCTCTAATATGGATTCGAGCAATGTTTAGATAGCGAATACTAAGGAATATGCGAGGGTCATGGGAACAAAAGTTGTAGCCCTATGTCTTAGGGTTCTATGTATAAAATTTCGTAAAAATCCGAGGTGTGCAGAGGGTGATACAGTCAAAATACTGAGAGATGTACGAATATAAGGAAAAAACTTGCGAAAATTGCCATCAAAAAGGGGAATTTTTTTTGAAATGTTGAGTAAAGGCTCCGTTTCAACTCCAATATATTCATTTACCCATGATATCTCTTGGGGAAAAATATCGAGCGAGTTGAACACGAGGGTAATACATTTCGGAGAAATTAGTGAAATCTCCAATTCACCAAAGGGGTACCCCTTTCAGAAATCTTCGATTTCTCTAATATGAATTCGAGCAAAATTTAGATAGCGAATACTAAGGAATATGCGAGGGTCAAGGGAACAAAAGTTGTAGCCCTATGTCTTAGGGTTCTATGTATAAAATTTCGTAAAAATCCGAGGTGTGCAGAGGGTGATACAGTCAAAATACTGAGAGATGTACGAATATAAGGAAAAAACTTGCGAAAATTGCCATCAAAAAGGGGAATTTTTTTTGAAATGTTGAGTAAAGGCTCCGTTTCAACTCCAATATATTCATTTACCCATAATATCTCTTGGGGAAAAATATCGAGCGAGTTGAACACGAGGGTAATACATTTCGGAGAAATTAGTGAAATCTCCAATTCACCAAAGGGGTACCCCTTTCAGAAATCTTCGATTTCTCTAATATGAATTCGAGCAATGTTTAGATAGTGAATACTAAGGAATATGCGAGGGTCAAGGGAACAAAAGTTGTAGCCCTATGTCTTAGGGTTCTATGTATAAAATTTCGTAAAAATCCGAGGTGTGCAGAGGGTGATACAGTCAAAATACTGAGAGATGTACGAATATAAGGAAAAAACTTGCGAAAATTGCCATCAAAAAGGGGAATTTTTTTTGAAATGTTGAGTAAAGGCTCCGTTTCAACTCCAATATATTCATTTACCCATGATATCTCTTGGGGAAAAATATCGAGCGAGTTGAACACGAGGGTAATACATTTCGGAGAAATTAGTGAAATCTCCAATTCACCAAAGGGGTACCCCTTTCAGAAATCTTCGATTTCTCTAATATGGATTCGAGCAATGTTTAGATAGCGAATACTAAGGAATATGCGAGGGTCATGGGAACAAAAGTTGTAGCCCTATGTCTTAGGGTTCTATGTATAAAATTTCGTAAAAATCCGAGGTGTGCAGAGGGTGATACAGTCAAAATACTGAGAGATGTACGAATATAAGGAAAAAACTTGCGAAAATTGCCATCAAAAAGGGGAATTTTTTTTGAAATGTTGAGTAAAGGCTCCGTTTCAACTCCAATATATTCATTTACCCATGATATCTCTTGGGGAAAAATATCGAGCGAGTTGAACACGAGGGTAATACATTTCGGAGAAATTAGTGAAATCTCCAATTCACCAAAGGGGTACCCCTTTCAGAAATCTTCGATTTCTCTAATATGAATTCGAGCAAAATTTAGATAGCGAATACTAAGGAATATGCGAGGGTCAAGGGAACAAAAGTTGTAGCCCTATGTCTTAGGGTTCTATGTATAAAATTTCGTAAAAATCCGAGGTGTGCAGAGGGTGATACAGTCAAAATACTGAGAGATGTACGAATATAAGGAAAAAACTTGCGAAAATTGCCATCAAAAAGGGGAATTTTTTTTGAAATGTTGAGTAAAGGCTCCGTTTCAACTCCAATATATTCATTTACCCATAATATCTCTTGGGGAAAAATATCGAGCGAGTTGAACACGAGGGTAATACATTTCGGAGAAATTAGTGAAATCTCCAATTCACCAAAGGGGTACCCCTTTCAGAAATCTTCGATTTCTCTAATATGAATTCGAGCAATGTTTAGATAGTGAATACTAAGGAATATGCGAGGGTCATCGAAAGAAAATTTTTAGCCCTACGTCTTAGGGTTCTATGTATTAAATTTCATACAAATCCGAGGTGTGCAGAGGGTGATACAGTCAAAATACTGAGAGATGTACGAATATAAGGAAAAAACTTGCGAAAATTGCCATCAAAAAGGGGAATTTTTTTTGAAATGTTGAGTTAAGGCTCCGTTTCGACTCCAATATACTCATTTACCCATGATATCTCTTGGGGAAAAATATCGAGCGAGTTGAACACGAGGGTAATACATTTCGGAGATATTAGTGAAATCTCCAATTCACCAAAGGGGTACCCCTTTCAGAAATCTTCAATTTCTCTAATATGAATTCGAGCAAAATTTAGATAGCGAATACTAAGGAATATGCGAGGGTCAAGGGAACAAAAGTTGTAGCCCTATGTCTTAGGGTTCTATGTATAAAATTTCGTAAAAATCCGAGGTGTGCAGAGGGTGATACAGTCAAAATACTGAGAGATGTACGAATATAAGGAAAAAACTTGCGAAAATTGCCATCAAAAAGGGGAATTTTTTTTGAAATGTTGAGTTAAGGCTCCGTTTCAACTCCAATATATTCATTTACCCATGATATCTCTTGGGGAAAAATATCGAGCGAGTTGAACACGAGGGTAATACATTTCGGAGAAATTAGTGAAATCTCCAATTCACCAAAGGGGTACCCCTTTCAGAAATCTTCGATTTCTCTAATATGGATTCGAGCAATGTTTAGATAGCGAATACTAAGGAATATGCGAGGGTCAAGCGAACAAAAGTTGTAGCCCTATGTCTTAGGGTTCTATGTACAAAATTTTGTAAAAATCTGAGGTGTGCAGAGGGTGATACAGTCAAAATACTGAGAGATGTACGAATATAAGGAAAAAACTTGCGAAAATTGCCATCAAAAAGGGGAATTTTTTTTGAAATGTTGAGTTAAGGCTCCGTTTCGACTCCAATATATTCATTTACCCATGATATCTCTTGGGGAAAAATAACGAGCGAGTTGAACACGAGGGTATTACATTTCGGAGAAATTAGTGAAATCTCCAATTCACCAAAGGCATACCCCTTTCAGAAATCTTCGATTTCTCTAATATGAATTCGAGCAATGTTTAGATAGTGAATACTAAGGAATATGCGAGGGTCACCGAAAGAAAAGTTTTAGCCCTATGTCTTAGGGTTTTATGTATAAAATTTCATACAAATCCGGGGTGTGCAGAGGGTGATACAGTCAAAATACTGAGAGATGTACGAATATAAGGAAAAAACTTGCGAAAATTGCCATCAAAAAGGTGATTTTTTTTTTGAAATGTTGAGTTAAGGCTCCGTTTTGACTCCAATATATTCATTTACCCATGAGATCTCTTGGGGAAAAATATCGAGCGAGTTGAACATGAGGGTAATACATTTCGGAGAAATTAGTGAAATCTCAATTCACCAAAGGGGTACCCCTTTCAGAAATCTTCGATTTCTCTAATATGGATTCGAGCAATGTTTTGATAGTGAATACTAAGGAATATGCGAGGGTCAAGGGAAAAAAAGTTGTAGCCCTATGTCTTAGGGTTCTATGTATAAAATTTCGTACAAATCCGAGGTGTGCATAGGGTGATACAGTCAAAATACTGAGAGATGTACGAATATAAGGATAAAACTTGCGAAAATTGCCATCAAAAAGTTGATTTTTTTTTTGAAATGTTGAGTTAAGGCTCCGTTTTGACTCCAATATATTCATTTACCCATGAGATCTCTTGGGGAAAAATATCGAGCGAGTTGAACATGAGGGTAATACATTTCGGAGAAATTAGTGAAATCTCCAATTCACCAAAGGGGTACCCCTTTCAGAAATCTTCGATTTCTCTAATATGGATTCGAGCAATGTTTTGATAGTGAATACTAAGGAATATGCGAGGGTCAAGGGAAAAAAAGTTGTAGCCCTATGTCTTAGGGTTCTATGTATAAAATTTCGTACAAATCCGAGGTGTGCATAGGGTGATACAGTCAAAATACTGAGAGATGTACGAATATAAGGAAAAAACTTGCGAAAATTGCCATCAAAAAGTTGATTTTTTTTTTGAAATGTTGAGTTAAGGCTCCGTTTTGACTCCAATATATTCATTTACCCATGAGATCTCTTGGCGAAAAATATCGAGCGAGTTGAACATGAGGGTAATACATTTCGGAGAAATTAGTGAAATCTCCAATTCACCAAAGGGGTACCCCTTTCAGAAATCTTCAATTTCTCTAATATGAATTCGAGCAATGGTTTGATAGTGAATACTAAGGAATATGCGAGGGTCAAGGGAACAAAAGTTGTAGCCCTATGTCTTAGGGTTCTATGTATAAAATTTCGTACAAATCCGAGGTGTGCATAGGGTGATACAGTCAAAATACTGAGAGATGTACGAATATAAGGAAAAAACTTGCGAAAATTGCCATCAAAAAGGGGAATTTTTTTTGAAATGTTGAGTTAAGGCTCCGTTTCGACTCCAATATATTCATTTACCCATGATATCTCTTGGGGAAAAATAACGAGCGAGTTGAACACGAGGGTAATACATTTCGGAGAAATTAGTGAAATCTCCAATTCACCAAAGGCATACCCCTTTCAGAAATCTTCGATTTCTCTAATATGAATTCGAGCAATGTTTAGATAGTGAATACTAAGGAATATTCGAGGGTCACCGAAAGAAAAGTTTTAGCCCTACGTCTTAGGGTTTTATGTATAAAATTTCATACAAATCCGGGGTGTGCAGAGGGTGATACAGTCAAAATACTGAGAGATGTACGAATATAAGGAAAAAACTTGCGAAAATTGCCATTAAAAAGGTGATTTTTTTTTTTAAATGTTGAGTTAAGGCTCCGTTTTGACTCCAATATATTCATTTACCCATGAGATCTCTTGGGGAAAAATATCGAGCGAGTTGAACATGAGGGTAATACATTTCGGAGAAATTAGTGAAATCTCCAATTCACCAAAGGGGTACCCCTTTCAGAAATCTTCGATTTCTCTAATATGGATTCGAGCAATGTTTTGATAGTGAATACTAAGGAATATGCGAGGGTCAAGGGAAAAAAAGTTGTAGCCCTATGTCTTAGGGTTCTATGTATAAAATTTCGTACAAATCCGAGGTGTGCATAGGGTGATACAGTCAAAATACTGAGAGATGTACGAATATAAGGATAAAACTTGCGAAAATTGCCATCAAAAAGTTGATTTTTTTTTTGAAATGTTGAGTTAAGGCTCCGTTTTGACTCCAATATATTCATTTACCCATGAGATCTCTTGGCGAAAAATATCGAGCGAGTTGAACATGAGGGTAATACATTTCGGAGAAATTAGTGAAATCTCCAATTCACCAAAGGGGTACCCCTTTCAGAAATCTTCAATTTCTCTAATATGAATTCGAGCAATGTTTTGATAGTGAATACTAAGGAATATGCGAGGGTCAAGGGAACAAAAGTTGTAGCCCTATGTCTTAGGGTTCTATGTATAAAATTTCGTACAAATCCGAGGTGTGCATAGGGTGATACAGTCAAAATACTGAGAGATGTACGAATATAAGGAAAAAACTTGCGAAAATTGCCATCAAAAAGGGGAATTTTTTTTGAAATGTTGAGTTAAGGCTCCGTTTCGACTCCAATATATTCATTTACCCATGATATCTCTTGGGGAAAAATAACGAGCGAGTTGAACACGAGGGTAATACATTTCGGAGAAATTAGTGAAATCTCCAATTCACCAAAGGCATACCCCTTTCAGAAATCTTCGATTTCTCTAATATGAATTCGAGCAATGTTTAGATAGTGAATACTAAGGAATATTCGAGGGTCACCGAAAGAAAAGTTTTAGCCCTACGTCTTAGGGTTTTATGTATAAAATTTCATACAAATCCGGGGTGTGCAGAGGGTGATACAGTCAAAATACTGAGAGATGTACGAATATAAGGAAAAAACTTGCGAAAATTGCCATCAAAAAGTTGATTTTTTTTTTGAAATGTTGAGTTAAGGCTCCGTTTTGACTCCAATATATTCATTTACCCATGAGATCTCTTGGGGAAAAATATCGAGCGAGTTGAACATGAGGGTAATACATTTCGGAGAAATTAGTGAAATCTCCAATTCACCAAAGGGGTACCCCTTTCAGAAATCTTCGATTTCTCTAATATGGATTCGAGCAATGTTTTGATAGTGAATACTAAGGAATATGCGAGGGTCAAGGGAAAAAAAGTTGTAGCCCTATGTCTTAGGGTTCTATGTATAAAATTTCGTACAAATCCGAGGTGTGCATAGGGTGATACAGTCAAAATACTGAGAGATGTACGAATATAAGGAAAAAACTTGCGAAAATTGCCATCAAAAAGTTGATTTTTTTTTTGAAATGTTGAGTTAAGGCTCCGTTTTGACTCCAATATATTCATTTACCCATGAGATATCTTGGGGAAAAATATCGAGCGAGTTGAACATGAGGGTAATACATTTCGGAGAAATTAGTGAAATCTCCAATTCACCAAAGGGGTACCCCTTTCAGAAATCTTCGATTTCTCTAATATGGATTCGAGCAATGTTTTGATAGTGAATACTAAGGAATATGCGAGGGTCAAGGGAAAAAAAGTTGTAGCCCTATGTCTTAGGGTTCTATGTATAAAATTTCGTACAAATCCGAGGTGTGCATAGGGTGATACAGTCAAAATACTGAGAGATGTACGAATATAAGGAAAAAACTTGCGAAAATTGCCATCAAAAAGTTGATTTTTTTTTTGAAATGTTGAGTTAAGGCTCCGTTTTGACTCCAATATATTCATTTACCCATGAGATATCTTGGGGAAAAATATCGAGCGAGTTGAACATGAGGGTAATACATTTCGGAGAAATTAGTGAAATCTCCAATTCACCAAAGGGGTACCCCTTTCAGAAATCTTCGATTTCTCTAATATGGATTCGAGCAATGTTTTGATAGTGAATACTAAGGAATATGCGAGGGTCAAGGGAAAAAAAGTTGTAGCCCTATGTCTTAGGGTTCTATGTATAAAATTTCGTACAAATCCGAGGTGTGCATAGGGTGATACAGTCAAAATACTGAGAGATGTACGAATATAAGGAAAAAACTTGCGAAAATTGCCATCAAAAAGTTGATTTTTTTTTTGAAATGTTGAGTTAAGGCTCCGTTTTGACTCCAATATATTCATTTACCCATGAGATATCTTGGGGAAAAATATCGAGCGAGTTGAACATGAGGGTAATACATTTCGGAGAAATTAGTGAAATCTCCAATTCACCAAAGGGGTACCCCTTTCAGAAATCTTCGATTTCTCTAATATGGATTCGAGCAATGTTTTGATAGTGAATACTAAGGAATATGCGAGGGTCAAGGGAAAAAAAGTTGTAGCCCTATGTCTTAGGGTTCTATGTATAAAATTTCGTACAAATCCGAGGTGTGCATAGGGTGATACAGTCAAAATACTGAGAGATGTACGAATATAAGGAAAAAACTTGGGAAAATTGCCATCAAAAAGGGGAATTTTTTTTGAAATGTTGAGTTAAGGCTCCGTTTCGACTCCAATATATTTATTTACCCATGATATCTCTTGGGGAAAAATATCGAGCGAGTTGAACACGAGGGTAATACATTTCGGAGAAATTAGTGAAATCTCCAATTCACCAAAGGGGTACCCCTTTCAGAAATCTTCGATTTCTCTAATATGAATTCGAGCAAAATTTAGATAGCGAATACTAAGGAATATGCGAGGGTCAAGGGAACAAAAGTTGTAGCCCTATGTCTTAGGGTTCTATGTATAAAATTTCGTAAAAATCCGAGGTGTGCAGAGGGTGATACAGTCAAAATACTGAGAGATGTACGAATATAAGGAAAAAACTTGCGAAAATTGCCATCAAAAAGGGGAATTTTTTTTGAAATGTTGAGTAAAGGCTCCGTTTCAACTCCAATATATTCATTTACCCATAATATCTCTTGGGGAAAAATATCGAGCGAGTTGAACACGAGGGTAATACATTTCGGAGAAATTAGTGAAATCTCCAATTCACCAAAGGGGTACCCCTTTCAGAAATCTTCGATTTCTCTAATATGAATTCGAGCAATGTTTAGATAGTGAATACTAAGGAATATGCGAGGGTCATCGAAAGAAAATTTTTAGCCCTACGTCTTAGGGTTCTATGTATAAAATTTCATACAAATCCGAGGTGTGCAGAGGGTGATACAGTCAAAATACTGAGAGATGTACGAATATAAGGAAAAAGCTTGCGAAAATTGCCATCAAAAAGGGGAATTTTTTTTGAAATGTTGAGTTAAGGCTCCGTTTCGACTCCAATATACTCATTTACCCATGATATCTCTTGGGGAAAAATATCGAGCGAGTTGAACACGAGGGTAATACATTTCGGAGATATTAGTGAAATCTCCAATTCACCAAAGGGGTACCCCTTTCAGAAATCTTCAATTTCTCTAATATGAATTCGAGCAAAATTTAGATAGCGAATACTAAGGAATATGCGAGGGTCAAGGGAACAAAAGTTGTAGCCCTATGTCTTAGGGTTCTATGTATAAAATTTCGTAAAAATCCGAGGTGTGCAGAGGGTGATACAGTCAAAATACTGAGAGATGTACGAATATAAGGAAAAAACTTGCGAAAATTGCCATCAAAAAGTTGATTTTTTTTTTGAAATGTTGAGTTAAGGCTCCGTTTTGACTCCAATATATTCATTTACCCATGGGATATCTTGGGGAAAAATATCGAGCGAGTTGAACATGAGGGTAATACATTTCGGAGAAATTAGTGAAATCTCCAATTCACCAAAGGGGTACCCCTTTCAGAAATCTTCGATTTCTCTAATATGGATTCGAGCAATGTTTTGATAGTGAATACTAAGGAATATGCGAGGGTCAAGGGAAAAAAAGTTGTAGCCCTATGTCTTAGGGTTCTATGTATAAAATTTCGTACAAATCCGAGGTGTGCATAGGGTGATACAGTCAAAATACTGAGAGATGTACGAATATAAGGATAAAACTTGCGAAAATTGCCATCAAAAAGTTGATTTTTTTTTTGAAATGTTGAGTTAAGGCTCCGTTTTGACTCCAATATATTCATTTACCCATGAGATCTCTTGGCGAAAAATATCGAGCGAGTTGAACATGAGGGTAATACATTTCGGAGAAATTAGTGAAATCTCCAATTCACCAAAGGGGTACCCCTTTCAGAAATCTTCAATTTCTCTAATATGAATTCGAGCAATGTTTTGATAGTGAATACTAAGGAATATGCGAGGGTCAAGGGAACAAAAGTTGTAGCCCTATGTCTTAGGGTTCTATGTATAAAATTTCGTACAAATCCGAGGTGTGCATAGGGTGATACAGTCAAAATACTGAGAGATGTACGAATATAAGGAAAAAACTTGCGAAAATTGCCATCAAAAAGGGGAATTTTTTTTGAAATGTTGAGTTAAGGCTCCGTTTCGACTCCAATATATTCATTTACCCATGATATCTCTTGGGGAAAAATAACGAGCGAGTTGAACACGAGGGTAATACATTTCGGAGAAATTAGTGAAATCTCCAATTCACCAAAGGCATACCCCTTTCAGAAATCTTCGATTTCTCTAATATGAATTCGAGCAATGTTTAGATAGTGAATACTAAGGAATATTCGAGGGTCACCGAAAGAAAAGTTTTAGCCCTACGTCTTAGGGTTTTATGTATAAAATTTCATACAAATCCGGGGTGTGCAGAGGGTGATACAGTCAAAATACTGAGAGATGTACGAATATAAGGAAAAAACTTGCGAAAATTGCCATCAAAAAGTTGATTTTTTTTTTGAAATGTTGAGTTAAGGCTCCGTTTTGACTCCAATATATTCATTTACCCATGAGATCTCTTGGGGAAAAATATCGAGCGAGTTGAACATGAGGGTAATACATTTCGGAGAAATTAGTGAAATCTCCAATTCACCAAAGGGGTACCCCTTTCAGAAATCTTCGATTTCTCTAATATGGATTCGAGCAATGTTTTGATAGTGAATACTAAGGAATATGCGAGGGTCAAGGGAAAAAAAGTTGTAGCCCTATGTCTTAGGGTTCTATGTATAAAATTTCGTACAAATCCGAGGTGTGCATAGGGTGATACAGTCAAAATACTGAGAGATGTACGAATATAAGGAAAAAACTTGCGAAAATTGCCATCAAAAAGTTGATTTTTTTTTTGAAATGTTGAGTTAAGGCTCCGTTTTGACTCCAATATATTCATTTACCCATGAGATCTCTTGGGGAAAAATATCGAGCGAGTTGAACATGAGGGTAATACATTTCGGAGAAATTAGTGAAATCTCCAATTCACCAAAGGGGTACCCCTTTCAGAAATCTTCGATTTCTCTAATATGGATTCGAGCAATGTTTTGATAGTGAATACTAAGGAATATGCGAGGGTCAAGGGAAAAAAAGTTGTAGCCCTATGTCTTAGGGTTCTATGTATAAAATTTCGTACAAATCCGAGGTGTGCATAGGGTGATACAGTCAAAATACTGAGAGATGTACGAATATAAGGAAAAAACTTGCGAAAATTGCCATCAAAAAGTTGATTTTTTTTTTGAGATGTTGAGTTAAGGCTCCGTTTTGACTCCAATATATTCATTTACCCATGAGATATCTTGGGGAAAAATATCGAGCGAGTTGAACATGAGGGTAATACATTTCGGAGAAATTAGTGAAATCTCCAATTCACCAAAGGGGTACCCCTTTCAGAAATCTTCGATTTCTCTAATATGGATTCGAGCAATGTTTTGATAGTGAATACTAAGGAATATGCGAGGGTCAAGGGAAAAAAAGTTGTAGCCCTATGTCTTAGGGTTCTATGTATAAAATTTCGTACAAATCCGAGGTGTGCATAGGGTGATACAGTCAAAATACTGAGAGATGTACGAATATAAGGAAAAAACTTGGGAAAATTGCCATCAAAAAGGGGAATTTTTTTTGAAATGTTGAGTTAAGGCTCCGTTTCGACTCCAATATATTTATTTACCCATGATATCTCTTGGGGAAAAATATCGAGCGAGTTGAACACGAGGGTAATACATTTCGGAGAAATTAGTGAAATCTCCAATTCACCAAAGGGGTACCCCTTTCAGAAATCTTCGATTTCTCTAATATGAATTCGAGCAAAATTTAGATAGCGAATACTAAGGAATATGCGAGGGTCAAGGGAACAAAAGTTGTAGCCCTATGTCTTAGGGTTCTATGTATAAAATTTCGTAAAAATCCGAGGTGTGCAGAGGGTGATACAGTCAAAATACTGAGAGATGTACGAATATAAGGAAAAAACTTGCGAAAATTGCCATCAAAAAGGGGAATTTTTTTTGAAATGTTGAGTAAAGGCTCCGTTTCAACTCCAATATATTCATTTACCCATAATATCTCTTGGGGAAAAATATCGAGCGAGTTGAACACGAGGGTAATACATTTCGGAGAAATTAGTGAAATCTCCAATTCACCAAAGGGGTACCCCTTTCAGAAATCTTCGATTTCTCTAATATGAATTCGAGCAATGTTTAGATAGTGAATACTAAGGAATATGCGAGGGTCATCGAAAGAAAATTTTTAGCCCTACGTCTTAGGGTTCTATGTATAAAATTTCATACAAATCCGAGGTGTGCAGAGGGTGATACAGTCAAAATACTGAGAGATGTACGAATATAAGGAAAAAACTTGCGAAAATTGCCATCAAAAAGGGGAATTTTTTTTGAAATGTTGAGTTAAGGCTCCGTTTCGACTCCAATATACTCATTTACCCATGATATCTCTTGGGGAAAAATATCGAGCGAGTTGAACACGAGGGTAATACATTTCGGAGATATTAGTGAAATCTCCAATTCACCAAAGGGGTACCCCTTTCAGAAATCTTCAATTTCTCTAATATGAATTCGAGCAAAATTTAGATAGCGAATACTAAGGAATATGCGAGGGTCAAGGGAACAAAAGTTGTAGCCCTATGTCTTAGGGTTCTATGTATAAAATTTCGTAAAAATCCGAGGTGTGCAGAGGGTGATACAGTCAAAATACTGAGAGATGTACGAATATAAGGAAAAAACTTGCGAAAATTGCCATCAAAAAGGGGAATTTTTTTTGAAATGTTGAGTTAAGGCTCCGTTTCAACTCCAATATATTCATTTACCCATGATATCTCTTGGGGAAAAATATCGAGCGAGTTGAACACGAGGGTAATACATTTCGGAGAAATTAGTGAAATCTCCAATTCACCAAAGGGGTACCCCTTTCAGAAATCTTCGATTTCTCTAATATGGATTCGAGCAATGTTTAGATAGCGAATACTAAGGAATATGCGAGGGTCAAGGGAAAAAAAGTTGTAGCCCTATGTCTTAGGGTTCTATGTATAAAATTTCGTACAAATCCGAGGTGTGCATAGGGTGATACAGTCAAAATACTGAGAGATGTACGAATATAAGGATAAAACTTGCGAAAATTGCCATCAAAAAGTTGATTTTTTTTTTGAAATGTTGAGTTAAGGCTCCGTTTTGACTCCAATATATTCATTTACCCATGAGATCTCTTGGCGAAAAATATCGAGCGAGTTGAACATGAGGGTAATACATTTCGGAGAAATTAGTGAAATCTCCAATTCACCAAAGGGGTACCCCTTTCAGAAATCTTCAATTTCTCTAATATGAATTCGAGCAATGTTTTGATAGTGAATACTAAGGAATATGCGAGGGTCAAGGGAACAAAAGTTGTAGCCCTATGTCTTAGGGTTCTATGTATAAAATTTCGTACAAATCCGAGGTGTGCATAGGGTGATACAGTCAAAATACTGAGAGATGTACGAATATAAGGAAAAAACTTGCGAAAATTGCCATCAAAAAGGGGAATTTTTTTTGAAATGTTGAGTTAAGGCTCCGTTTCGACTCCAATATATTCATTTACCCATGATATCTCTTGGGGAAAAATAACGAGCGAGTTGAACACGAGGGTAATACATTTCGGAGAAATTAGTGAAATCTCCAATTCACCAAAGGCATACCCCTTTCAGAAATCTTCGATTTCTCTAATATGAATTCGAGCAATGTTTAGATAGTGAATACTAAGGAATATTCGAGGGTCACCGAAAGAAAAGTTTTAGCCCTACGTCTTAGGGTTTTATGTATAAAATTTCATACAAATCCGGGGTGTGCAGAGGGTGATACAGTCAAAATACTGAGAGATGTACGAATATAAGGAAAAAACTTGCGAAAATTGCCATCAAAAAGTTGATTTTTTTTTTGAAATGTTGAGTTAAGGCTCCGTTTTGACTCCAATATATTCATTTACCCATGAGATCTCTTGGGGAAAAATATCGAGCGAGTTGAACATGAGGGTAATACATTTCGGAGAAATTAGTGAAATCTCCAATTCACCAAAGGGGTACCCCTTTCAGAAATCTTCGATTTCTCTAATATGGATTCGAGCAATGTTTTGATAGTGAATACTAAGGAATATGCGAGGGTCAAGGGAAAAAAAGTTGTAGCCCTATGTCTTAGGGTTCTATGTATAAAATTTCGTACAAATCCGAGGTGTGCATAGGGTGATACAGTCAAAATACTGAGAGATGTACGAATATAAGGAAAAAACTTGCGAAAATTGCCATCAAAAAGTTGATTTTTTTTTTGAAATGTTGAGTTAAGGCTCCGTTTTGACTCCAATATATTCATTTACCCATGAGATCTCTTGGGGAAAAATATCGAGCGAGTTGAACATGAGGGTAATACATTTCGGAGAAATTAGTGAAATCTCCAATTCACCAAAGGGGTACCCCTTTCAGAAATCTTCGATTTCTCTAATATGGATTCGAGCAATGTTTTGATAGTGAATACTAAGGAATATGCGAGGGTCAAGGGAAAAAAAGTTGTAGCCCTATGTCTTAGGGTTCTATGTATAAAATTTCGTACAAATCCGAGGTGTGCATAGGGTGATACAGTCAAAATACTGAGAGATGTACGAATATAAGGAAAAAACTTGCGAAAATTGCCATCAAAAAGTTGATTTTTTTTTTGAGATGTTGAGTTAAGGCTCCGTTTTGACTCCAATATATTCATTTACCCATGAGATATCTTGGGGAAAAATATCGAGCGAGTTGAACATGAGGGTAATACATTTCGGAGAAATTAGTGAAATCTCCAATTCACCAAAGGGGTACCCCTTTCAGAAATCTTCGATTTCTCTAATATGGATTCGAGCAATGTTTTGATAGTGAATACTAAGGAATATGCGAGGGTCAAGGGAAAAAAAGTTGTAGCCCTATGTCTTAGGGTTCTATGTATAAAATTTCGTACAAATCCGAGGTGTGCATAGGGTGATACAGTCAAAATACTGAGAGATGTACGAATATAAGGAAAAAACTTGCGAAAATTGCCATCAAAAAGTTGATTTTTTTTTTGAGATGTTGAGTTAAGGCTCCGTTTTGACTCCAATATATTCATTTACCCATGAGATATCTTGGGGAAAAATATCGAGCGAGTTGAACATGAGGGTAATACATTTCGGAGAAATTAGTGAAATCTCCAATTCACCAAAGGGGTACCCCTTTCAGAAATCTTCGATTTCTCTAATATGGATTCGAGCAATGTTTTGATAGTGAATACTAAGGAATATGCGAGGGTCAAGGGAAAAAAAGTTGTAGCCCTATGTCTTAGGGTTCTATGTATAAAATTTCGTACAAATCCGAGGTGTGCATAGGGTGATACAGTCAAAATACTGAGAGATGTACGAATATAAGGAAAAAACTTGGGAAAATTGCCATCAAAAAGGGGAATTTTTTTTGAAATGTTGAGTTAAGGCTCCGTTTCGACTCCAATATATTTATTTACCCATGATATCTCTTGGGGAAAAATATCGAGCGAGTTGAACACGAGGGTAATACATTTCGGAGAAATTAGTGAAATCTCCAATTCACCAAAGGGGTACCCCTTTCAGAAATCTTCGATTTCTCTAATATGAATTCGAGCAAAATTTAGATAGCGAATACTAAGGAATATGCGAGGGTCAAGGGAACAAAAGTTGTAGCCCTATGTCTTAGGGTTCTATGTATAAAATTTCGTAAAAATCCGAGGTGTGCAGAGGGTGATACAGTCAAAATACTGAGAGATGTACGAATATAAGGAAAAAACTTGCGAAAATTGCCATCAAAAAGGGGAATTTTTTTTGAAATGTTGAGTAAAGGCTCCGTTTCAACTCCAATATATTCATTTACCCATAATATCTCTTGGGGAAAAATATCGAGCGAGTTGAACACGAGGGTAATACATTTCGGAGAAATTAGTGAAATCTCCAATTCACCAAAGGGGTACCCCTTTCAGAAATCTTCGATTTCTCTAATATGAATTCGAGCAATGTTTAGATAGTGAATACTAAGGAATATGCGAGGGTCATCGAAAGAAAATTTTTAGCCCTACGTCTTAGGGTTCTATGTATAAAATTTCATACAAATCCGAGGTGTGCAGAGGGTGATACAGTCAAAATACTGAGAGATGTACGAATATAAGGAAAAAACTTGCGAAAATTGCCATCAAAAAGGGGAATTTTTTTTGAAATGTTGAGTTAAGGCTCCGTTTCGACTCCAATATACTCATTTACCCATGATATCTCTTGGGGAAAAATATCGAGCGAGTTGAACACGAGGGTAATACATTTCGGAGATATTAGTGAAATCTCCAATTCACCAAAGGGGTACCCCTTTCAGAAATCTTCAATTTCTCTAATATGAATTCGAGCAAAATTTAGATAGCGAATACTAAGGAATATGCGAGGGTCAAGGGAACAAAAGTTGTAGCCCTATGTCTTAGGGTTCTATGTATAAAATTTCGTAAAAATCCGAGGTGTGCAGAGGGTGATACAGTCAAAATACTGAGAGATGTACGAATATAAGGAAAAAACTTGCGAAAATTGCCATCAAAAAGGGGAATTTTTTTTGAAATGTTGAGTTAAGGCTCCGTTTCAACTCCAATATATTCATTTACCCATGATATCTCTTGGGGAAAAATATCGAGCGAGTTGAACACGAGGGTAATACATTTCGGAGAAATTAGTGAAATCTCCAATTCACCAAAGGGGTACCCCTTTCAGAAATCTTCGATTTCTCTAATATGGATTCGAGCAATGTTTAGATAGCGAATACTAAGGAATATGCGAGGGTCAAGCGAACAAAAGTTGTAGCCCTATGTCTTAGGGTTCTATGTACAAAATTTTGTAAAAATCTGAGGTGTGCAGAGGGTGATACAGTCAAAATACTGAGAGATGTACGAATATAAGGAATAAACTTGCGAAAATTGCCATCAAAAAGGGGAATTTTTTTTGAAATGTTGAGTTAAGGCTCCGTTTCGACTCCAATATATTCATTTACCCATGATATCTCTTGGGGAAAAATAACGAGCGAGTTGAACACGAGGGTATTACATTTCGGAGAAATTAGTGAAATCTCCAATTCACCAAAGGCATACCCCTTTCAGAAATCTTCGATTTCTCTAATATGAATTCGAGCAATGTTTAGATAGTGAATACTAAGGAATATGCGAGGGTCACCGAAAGAAAAGTTTTAGCCCTATGTCTTAGGGTTTTATGTATAAAATTTCATACAAATCCGGGGTGTGCAGAGGGTGATACAGTCAAAATACTGAGAGATGTACGAATATAAGGAAAAAACTTGCGAAAATTGCCATCAAAAAGGTGATTTTTTTTTTGAAATGTTGAGTTAAGGCTCCGTTTTGACTCCAATATATTCATTTACCCATGAGATCTCTTGGGGAAAAATATCGAGCGAGTTGAACATGAGGGTAATACATTTCGGAGAAATTAGTGAAATCTCCAATTCACCAAAGGGGTACCCCTTTCAGAAATCTTCGATTTCTCTAATATGGATTCGAGCAATGTTTTGATAGTGAATACTAAGGAATATGCGAGGGTCAAGGGAAAAAAAGTTGTAGCCCTATGTCTTAGGGTTCTATGTATAAAATTTCGTACAAATCCGAGGTGTGCATAGGGTGATACAGTCAAAATACTGAGAGATGTACGAATATAAGGAAAAAACTTGCGAAAATTGCCATCAAAAAGGGGAATTTTTTTTGAAATGTTGAGTTAAGGCTCCGTTTCGACTCCAATATATTCATTTACCCATGATATCTCTTGGGGAAAAATAACGAGCGAGTTGAACACGAGGGTAATACATTTCGGAGAAATTAGTGAAATCTCCAATTCACCAAAGGCATACCCCTTTCAGAAATCTTCGATTTCTCTAATATGAATTCGAGCAATGTTTAGATAGTGAATACTAAGGAATATTCGAGGGTCACCGAAAGAAAAGTTTTAGCCCTACGTCTTAGGGTTTTATGTATAAAATTTCATACAAATCCGGGGTGTGCAGAGGGTGATACAGTCAAAATACTGAGAGATGTACGAATATAAGGAAAAAACTTGCGAAAATTGCCATCAAAAAGTTGATTTTTTTTTTGAAATGTTGAGTTAAGGCTCCGTTTTGACTCCAATATATTCATTTACCCATGAGATCTCTTGGGGAAAAATATCGAGCGAGTTGAACATGAGGGTAATACATTTCGGAGAAATTAGTGAAATCTCCAATTCACCAAAGGGGTACCCCTTTCAGAAATCTTCGATTTCTCTAATATGGATTCGAGCAATGTTTTGATAGTGAATACTAAGGAATATGCGAGGGTCAAGGGAAAAAAAGTTGTAGCCCTATGTCTTAGGGTTCTATGTATAAAATTTCGTACAAATCCGAGGTGTGCATAGGGTGATACAGTCAAAATACTGAGAGATGTACGAATATAAGGAAAAAACTTGCGAAAATTGCCATCAAAAAGTTGATTTTTTTTTTGAAATGTTGAGTTAAGGCTCCGTTTTGACTCCAATATATTCATTTACCCATGAGATCTCTTGGGGAAAAATATCGAGCGAGTTGAACATGAGGGTAATACATTTCGGAGAAATTAGTGAAATCTCCAATTCACCAAAGGGGTACCCCTTTCAGAAATCTTCGATTTCTCTAATATGGATTCGAGCAATGTTTTGATAGTGAATACTAAGGAATATGCGAGGGTCAAGGGAAAAAAAGTTGTAGCCCTATGTCTTAGGGTTCTATGTATAAAATTTCGTACAAATCCGAGGTGTGCATAGGGTGATACAGTCAAAATACTGAGAGATGTACGAATATAAGGAAAAAACTTGGGAAAATTGCCATCAAAAAGGGGAATTTTTTTTGAAATGTTGAGTTAAGGCTCCGTTTCGACTCCAATATATTTATTTACCCATGATATCTCTTGGGGAAAAATATCGAGCGAGTTGAACACGAGGGTAATACATTTCGGAGAAATTAGTGAAATCTCCAATTCACCAAAGGGGTACCCCTTTCAGAAATCTTCGATTTCTCTAATATGAATTCGAGCAAAATTTAGATAGCGAATACTAAGGAATATGCGAGGGTCAAGGGAACAAAAGTTGTAGCCCTATGTCTTAGGGTTCTATGTATAAAATTTCGTACAAATCCGAGGTGTGCATAGGGTGATACAGTCAAAATACTGAGAGATGTACGAATATAAGGAAAAAACTTGCGAAAATTGCCATCAAAAAGTTGATTTTTTTTTTGAGATGTTGAGTTAAGGCTCCGTTTTGACTCCAATATATTCATTTACCCATGAGATATCTTGGGGAAAAATATCGAGCGAGTTGAACATGAGGGTAATACATTTCGGAGAAATTAGTGAAATCTCCAATTCACCAAAGGGGTACCCCTTTCAGAAATCTTCGATTTCTCTAATATGGATTCGAGCAATGTTTTGATAGTGAATACTAAGGAATATGCGAGGGTCAAGGGAAAAAAAGTTGTAGCCCTATGTCTTAGGGTTCTATGTATAAAATTTCGTACAAATCCGAGGTGTGCATAGGGTGATACAGTCAAAATACTGAGAGATGTACGAATATAAGGAAAAAACTTGCGAAAATTGCCATCAAAAAGTTGATTTTTTTTTTGAGATGTTGAGTTAAGGCTCCGTTTTGACTCCAATATATTCATTTACCCATGAGATATCTTGGGGAAAAATATCGAGCGAGTTGAACATGAGGGTAATACATTTCGGAGAAATTAGTGAAATCTCCAATTCACCAAAGGGGTACCCCTTTCAGAAATCTTCGATTTCTCTAATATGGATTCGAGCAATGTTTTGATAGTGAATACTAAGGAATATGCGAGGGTCAAGGGAAAAAAAGTTGTAGCCCTATGTCTTAGGGTTCTATGTATAAAATTTCGTACAAATCCGAGGTGTGCATAGGGTGATACAGTCAAAATACTGAGAGATGTACGAATATAAGGAAAAAACTTGGGAAAATTGCCATCAAAAAGGGGAATTTTTTTTGAAATGTTGAGTTAAGGCTCCGTTTCGACTCCAATATATTTATTTACCCATGATATCTCTTGGGGAAAAATATCGAGCGAGTTGAACACGAGGGTAATACATTTCGGAGAAATTAGTGAAATCTCCAATTCACCAAAGGGGTACCCCTTTCAGAAATCTTCGATTTCTCTAATATGAATTCGAGCAAAATTTAGATAGCGAATACTAAGGAATATGCGAGGGTCAAGGGAACAAAAGTTGTAGCCCTATGTCTTAGGGTTCTATGTATAAAATTTCGTAAAAATCCGAGGTGTGCAGAGGGTGATACAGTCAAAATACTGAGAGATGTACGAATATAAGGAAAAAACTTGCGAAAATTGCCATCAAAAAGGGGAATTTTTTTTGAAATGTTGAGTAAAGGCTCCGTTTCAACTCCAATATATTCATTTACCCATAATATCTCTTGGGGAAAAATATCGAGCGAGTTGAACACGAGGGTAATACATTTCGGAGAAATTAGTGAAATCTCCAATTCACCAAAGGGGTACCCCTTTCAGAAATCTTCGATTTCTCTAATATGAATTCGAGCAATGTTTAGATAGTGAATACTAAGGAATATGCGAGGGTCATCGAAAGAAAATTTTTAGCCCTACGTCTTAGGGTTCTATGTATAAAATTTCATACAAATCCGAGGTGTGCAGAGGGTGATACAGTCAAAATACTGAGAGATGTACGAATATAAGGAAAAAACTTGCGAAAATTGCCATCAAAAAGGGGAATTTTTTTTGAAATGTTGAGTTAAGGCTCCGTTTCGACTCCAATATACTCATTTACCCATGATATCTCTTGGGGAAAAATATCGAGCGAGTTGAACACGAGGGTAATACATTTCGGAGATATTAGTGAAATCTCCAATTCACCAAAGGGGTACCCCTTTCAGAAATCTTCAATTTCTCTAATATGAATTCGAGCAAAATTTAGATAGCGAATACTAAGGAATATGCGAGGGTCAAGGGAACAAAAGTTGTAGCCCTATGTCTTAGGGTTCTATGTATAAAATTTCGTAAAAATCCGAGGTGTGCAGAGGGTGATACAGTCAAAATACTGAGAGATGTACGAATATAAGGAAAAAACTTGCGAAAATTGCCATCAAAAAGGGGAATTTTTTTTGAAATGTTGAGTTAAGGCTCCGTTTCAACTCCAATATATTCATTTACCCATGATATCTCTTGGGGAAAAATATCGAGCGAGTTGAACACGAGGGTAATACATTTCGGAGAAATTAGTGAAATCTCCAATTCACCAAAGGGGTACCCCTTTCAGAAATCTTCGATTTCTCTAATATGGATTCGAGCAATGTTTAGATAGCGAATACTAAGGAATATGCGAGGGTCAAGCGAACAAAAGTTGTAGCCCTATGTCTTAGGGTTCTATGTACAAAATTTTGTAAAAATCTGAGGTGTGCAGAGGGTGATACAGTCAAAATACTGAGAGATGTACGAATATAAGGAAAAAACTTGCGAAAATTGCCATCAAAAAGGGGAATTTTTTTTGAAATGTTGAGTTAAGGCTCCGTTTCGACTCCAATATATTCATTTACCCATGATATCTCTTGGGGAAAAATAACGAGCGAGTTGAACACGAGGGTATTACATTTCGGAGAAATTAGTGAAATCTCCAATTCACCAAAGGCATACCCCTTTCAGAAATCTTCGATTTCTCTAATATGAATTCGAGCAATGTTTAGATAGTGAATACTAAGGAATATGCGAGGGTCACCGAAAGAAAAGTTTTAGCCCTATGTCTTAGGGTTTTATGTATAAAATTTCATACAAATCCGGGGTGTGCAGAGGGTGATACAGTCAAAATACTGAGAGATGTACGAATATAAGGAAAAAACTTGCGAAAATTGCCATCAAAAAGGTGATTTTTTTTTTGAAATGTTGAGTTAAGGCTCCGTTTTGACTCCAATATATTCATTTACCCATGAGATCTCTTGGGGAAAAATATCGAGCGAGTTGAACATGAGGGTAATACATTTCGGAGAAATTAGTGAAATCTCCAATTCACCAAAGGGGTACCCCTTTCAGAAATCTTCGATTTCTCTAATATGGATTCGAGCAATGTTTTGATAGTGAATACTAAGGAATATGCGAGGGTCAAGGGAAAAAAAGTTGTAGCCCTATGTCTTAGGGTTCTATGTATAAAATTTCGTACAAATCCGAGGTGTGCATAGGGTGATACAGTCAAAATACTGAGAGATGTACGAATATAAGGAAAAAACTTGCGAAAATTGCCATCAAAAAGGGGAATTTTTTTTGAAATGTTGAGTTAAGGCTCCGTTTCGACTCCAATATATTCATTTACCCATGATATCTCTTGGGGAAAAATAACGAGCGAGTTGAACACGAGGGTAATACATTTCGGAGAAATTAGTGAAATCTCCAATTCACCAAAGGCATACCCCTTTCAGAAATCTTCGATTTCTCTAATATGAATTCGAGCAATGTTTAGATAGTGAATACTAAGGAATATTCGAGGGTCACCGAAAGAAAAGTTTTAGCCCTACGTCTTAGGGTTTTATGTATAAAATTTCATACAAATCCGGGGTGTGCAGAGGGTGATACAGTCAAAATACTGAGAGATGTACGAATATAAGGAAAAAACTTGCGAAAATTGCCATCAAAAAGTTGATTTTTTTTTTGAAATGTTGAGTTAAGGCTCCGTTTTGACTCCAATATATTCATTTACCCATGAGATCTCTTGGGGAAAAATATCGAGCGAGTTGAACATGAGGGTAATACATTTCGGAGAAATTAGTGAAATCTCCAATTCACCAAAGGGGTACCCCTTTCAGAAATCTTCGATTTCTCTAATATGGATTCGAGCAATGTTTTGATAGTGAATACTAAGGAATATGCGAGGGTCAAGGGAAAAAAAGTTGTAGCCCTATGTCTTAGGGTTCTATGTATAAAATTTCGTACAAATCCGAGGTGTGCATAGGGTGATACAGTCAAAATACTGAGAGATGTACGAATATAAGGAAAAAACTTGCGAAAATTGCCATCAAAAAGTTGATTTTTTTTTTGAAATGTTGAGTTAAGGCTCCGTTTTGACTCCAATATATTCATTTACCCATGAGATCTCTTGGGGAAAAATATCGAGCGAGTTGAACATGAGGGTAATACATTTCGGAGAAATTAGTGAAATCTCCAATTCACCAAAGGGGTACCCCTTTCAGAAATCTTCGATTTCTCTAATATGGATTCGAGCAATGTTTTGATAGTGAATACTAAGGAATATGCGAGGGTCAAGGGAAAAAAAGTTGTAGCCCTATGTCTTAGGGTTCTATGTATAAAATTTCGTACAAATCCGAGGTGTGCATAGGGTGATACAGTCAAAATACTGAGAGATGTACGAATATAAGGAAAAAACTTGCGAAAATTGCCATCAAAAAGTTGATTTTTTTTTTGAAATGTTGAGTTAAGGCTCCGTTTTGACTCCAATATATTCATTTACCCATGAGATCTCTTGGGGAAAAATATCGAGCGAGTTGAACATGAGGGTAATACATTTCGGAGAAATTAGTGAAATCTCCAATTCACCAAAGGGGTACCCCTTTCAGAAATCTTCGATTTCTCTAATATGGATTCGAGCAATGTTTTGATAGTGAATACTAAGGAATATGCGAGGGTCAAGGGAAAAAAAGTTGTAGCCCTATGTCTTAGGGTTCTATGTATAAAATTTCGTACAAATCCGAGGTGTGCATAGGGTGATACAGTCAAAATACTGAGAGATGTACGAATATAAGGAAAAAACTTGCGAAAATTGCCATCAAAAAGTTGATTTTTTTTTTGAGATGTTGAGTTAAGGCTCCGTTTTGACTCCAATATATTCATTTACCCATGAGATATCTTGGGGAAAAATATCGAGCGAGTTGAACATGAGGGTAATACATTTCGGAGAAATTAGTGAAATCTCCAATTCACCAAAGGGGTACCCCTTTCAGAAATCTTCGATTTCTCTAATATGGATTCGAGCAATGTTTTGATAGTGAATACTAAGGAATATGCGAGGGTCAAGGGAAAAAAAGTTGTAGCCCTATGTCTTAGGGTTCTATGTATAAAATTTCGTACAAATCCGAGGTGTGCATAGGGTGATACAGTCAAAATACTGAGAGATGTACGAATATAAGGAAAAAACTTGCGAAAATTGCCATCAAAAAGTTGATTTTTTTTTTGAGATGTTGAGTTAAGGCTCCGTTTTGACTCCAATATATTCATTTACCCATGAGATATCTTGGGGAAAAATATCGAGCGAGTTGAACATGAGGGTAATACATTTCGGAGAAATTAGTGAAATCTCCAATTCACCAAAGGGGTACCCCTTTCAGAAATCTTCGATTTCTCTAATATGGATTCGAGCAATGTTTTGATAGTGAATACTAAGGAATATGCGAGGGTCAAGGGAAAAAAAGTTGTAGCCCTATGTCTTAGGGTTCTATGTATAAAATTTCGTACAAATCCGAGGTGTGCATAGGGTGATACAGTCAAAATACTGAGAGATGTACGAATATAAGGAAAAAACTTGGGAAAATTGCCATCAAAAAGGGGAATTTTTTTTGAAATGTTGAGTTAAGGCTCCGTTTCGACTCCAATATATTTATTTACCCATGATATCTCTTGGGGAAAAATATCGAGCGAGTTGAACACGAGGGTAATACATTTCGGAGAAATTAGTGAAATCTCCAATTCACCAAAGGGGTACCCCTTTCAGAAATCTTCGATTTCTCTAATATGAATTCGAGCAAAATTTAGATAGCGAATACTAAGGAATATGCGAGGGTCAAGGGAACAAAAGTTGTAGCCCTATGTCTTAGGGTTCTATGTATAAAATTTCGTAAAAATCCGAGGTGTGCAGAGGGTGATACAGTCAAAATACTGAGAGATGTACGAATATAAGGAAAAAACTTGCGAAAATTGCCATCAAAAAGGGGAATTTTTTTTGAAATGTTGAGTAAAGGCTCCGTTTCAACTCCAATATATTCATTTACCCATAATATCTCTTGGGGAAAAATATCGAGCGAGTTGAACACGAGGGTAATACATTTCGGAGAAATTAGTGAAATCTCCAATTCACCAAAGGGGTACCCCTTTCAGAAATCTTCGATTTCTCTAATATGAATTCGAGCAATGTTTAGATAGTGAATACTAAGGAATATGCGAGGGTCATCGAAAGAAAATTTTTAGCCCTACGTCTTAGGGTTCTATGTATAAAATTTCATACAAATCCGAGGTGTGCAGAGGGTGATACAGTCAAAATACTGAGAGATGTACGAATATAAGGAAAAAACTTGCGAAAATTGCCATCAAAAAGGGGAATTTTTTTTGAAATGTTGAGTTAAGGCTCCGTTTCGACTCCAATATACTCATTTACCCATGATATCTCTTGGGGAAAAATATCGAGCGAGTTGAACACGAGGGTAATACATTTCGGAGATATTAGTGAAATCTCCAATTCACCAAAGGGGTACCCCTTTCAGAAATCTTCAATTTCTCTAATATGAATTCGAGCAAAATTTAGATAGCGAATACTAAGGAATATGCGAGGGTCAAGGGAACAAAAGTTGTAGCCCTATGTCTTAGGGTTCTATGTATAAAATTTCGTAAAAATCCGAGGTGTGCAGAGGGTGATACAGTCAAAATACTGAGAGATGTACGAATATAAGGAAAAAACTTGCGAAAATTGCCATCAAAAAGGGGAATTTTTTTTGAAATGTTGAGTTAAGGCTCCGTTTCAACTCCAATATATTCATTTACCCATGATATCTCTTGGGGAAAAATATCGAGCGAGTTGAACACGAGGGTAATACATTTCGGAGAAATTAGTGAAATCTCCAATTCACCAAAGGGGTACCCCTTTCAGAAATCTTCGATTTCTCTAATATGGATTCGAGCAATGTTTAGATAGCGAATACTAAGGAATATGCGAGGGTCAAGCGAACAAAAGTTGTAGCCCTATGTCTTAGGGTTCTATGTACAAAATTTTGTAAAAATCTGAGGTGTGCAGAGGGTGATACAGTCAAAATACTGAGAGATGTACGAATATAAGGAAAAAACTTGCGAAAATTGCCATCAAAAAGGGGAATTTTTTTTGAAATGTTGAGTTAAGGCTCCGTTTCGACTCCAATATATTCATTTACCCATGATATCTCTTGGGGAAAAATAACGAGCGAGTTGAACACGAGGGTATTACATTTCGGAGAAATTAGTGAAATCTCCAATTCACCAAAGGCATACCCCTTTCAGAAATCTTCGATTTCTCTAATATGAATTCGAGCAATGTTTAGATAGTGAATACTAAGGAATATGCGAGGGTCACCGAAAGAAAAGTTTTAGCCCTATGTCTTAGGGTTTTATGTATAAAATTTCATACAAATCCGGGGTGTGCAGAGGGTGATACAGTCAAAATACTGAGAGATGTACGAATATAAGGAAAAAACTTGCGAAAATTGCCATCAAAAAGGTGATTTTTTTTTTGAAATGTTGAGTTAAGGCTCCGTTTTGACTCCAATATATTCATTTACCCATGAGATCTCTTGGGGAAAAATATCGAGCGAGTTGAACATGAGGGTAATACATTTCGGAGAAATTAGTGAAATCTCCAATTCACCAAAGGGGTACCCCTTTCAGAAATCTTCGATTTCTCTAATATGGATTCGAGCAATGTTTTGATAGTGAATACTAAGGAATATGCGAGGGTCAAGGGAAAAAAAGTTGTAGCTCTATGTCTTAGGGTTCTATGTATAAAATTTCGTACAAATCCGAGGTGTGCATAGGGTGATACAGTCAAAATACTGAGAGATGTACGAATATAAGGAAAAAACTTGCGAAAATTGCCATCAAAAAGGGGAATTTTTTTTGAAATGTTGAGTTAAGGCTCCGTTTCGACTCCAATATATTCATTTACCCATGATATCTCTTGGGGAAAAATAACGAGCGAGTTGAACACGAGGGTAATACATTTCGGAGAAATTAGTGAAATCTCCAATTCACCAAAGGCATACCCCTTTCAGAAATCTTCGATTTCTCTAATATGAATTCGAGCAATGTTTAGATAGTGAATACTAAGGAATATTCGAGGGTCACCGAAAGAAAAGTTTTAGCCCTACGTCTTAGGGTTTTATGTATAAAATTTCATACAAATCCGGGGTGTGCAGAGGGTGATACAGTCAAAATACTGAGAGATGTACGAATATAAGGAAAAAACTTGCGAAAATTGCCATCAAAAAGTTGATTTTTTTTTTGAAATGTTGAGTTAAGGCTCCGTTTTGACTCCAATATATTCATTTACCCATGAGATCTCTTGGGGAAAAATATCGAGCGAGTTGAACATGAGGGTAATACATTTCGGAGAAATTAGTGAAATCTCCAATTCACCAAAGGGGTACCCCTTTCAGAAATCTTCGATTTCTCTAATATGGATTCGAGCAATGTTTTGATAGTGAATACTAAGGAATATGCGAGGGTCAAGGGAAAAAAAGTTGTAGCCCTATGTCTTAGGGTTCTATGTATAAAATTTCGTACAAATCCGAGGTGTGCATAGGGTGATACAGTCAAAATACTGAGAGATGTACGAATATAAGGAAAAAACTTGCGAAAATTGCCATCAAAAAGTTGATTTTTTTTTTGAAATGTTGAGTTAAGGCTCCGTTTTGACTCCAATATATTCATTTACCCATGAGATCTCTTGGGGAAAAATATCGAGCGAGTTGAACATGAGGGTAATACATTTCGGAGAAATTAGTGAAATCTCCAATTCACCAAAGGGGTACCCCTTTCAGAAATCTTCGATTTCTCTAATATGGATTCGAGCAATGTTTTGATAGTGAATACTAAGGAATATGCGAGGGTCAAGGGAAAAAAAGTTGTAGCCCTATGTCTTAGGGTTCTATGTATAAAATTTCGTACAAATCCGAGGTGTGCATAGGGTGATACAGTCAAAATACTGAGAGATGTACGAATATAAGGAAAAAACTTGCGAAAATTGCCATCAAAAAGTTGATTTTTTTTTTGAAATGTTGAGTTAAGGCTCCGTTTTGACTCCAATATATTCATTTACCCATGAGATCTCTTGGGGAAAAATATCGAGCGAGTTGAACATGAGGGTAATACATTTCGGAGAAATTAGTGAAATCTCCAATTCACCAAAGGGGTACCCCTTTCAGAAATCTTCGATTTCTCTAATATGGATTCGAGCAATGTTTTGATAGTGAATACTAAGGAATATGCGAGGGTCAAGGGAAAAAAAGTTGTAGCCCTATGTCTTAGGGTTCTATGTATAAAATTTCGTACAAATCCGAGGTGTGCATAGGGTGATACAGTCAAAATACTGAGAGATGTACGAATATAAGGAAAAAACTTGCGAAAATTGCCATCAAAAAGTTGATTTTTTTTTTGAAATGTTGAGTTAAGGCTCCGTTTTGACTCCAATATATTCATTTACCCATGAGATATCTTGGGGAAAAATATCGAGCGAGTTGAACATGAGGGTAATACATTTCGGAGAAATTAGTGAAATCTCCAATTCACCAAAGGGGTACCCCTTTCAGAAATCTTCGATTTCTCTAATATGGATTCGAGCAATGTTTTGATAGTGAATACTAAGGAATATGCGAGGGTCAAGGGAAAAAAAGTTGTAGCCCTATGTCTTAGGGTTCTATGTATAAAATTTCGTACAAATCCGAGGTGTGCATAGGGTGATACAGTCAAAATACTGAGAGATGTACGAATATAAGGAAAAAACTTGGGAAAATTGCCATCAAAAAGGGGAATTTTTTTTGAAATGTTGAGTTAAGGCTCCGTTTCGACTCCAATATATTTATTTACCCATGATATCTCTTGGGGAAAAATATCGAGCGAGTTGAACACGAGGGTAATACATTTCGGAGAAATTAGTGAAATCTCCAATTCACCAAAGGGGTACCCCTTTCAGAAATCTTCGATTTCTCTAATATGAATTCGAGCAAAATTTAGATAGCGAATACTAAGGAATATGCGAGGGTCAAGGGAACAAAAGTTGTAGCCCTATGTCTTAGGGTTCTATGTATAAAATTTCGTAAAAATCCGAGGTGTGCAGAGGGTGATACAGTCAAAATACTGAGAGATGTACGAATATAAGGAAAAAACTTGCGAAAATTGCCATCAAAAAGGGGAATTTTTTTTGAAATGTTGAGTAAAGGCTCCGTTTCAACTCCAATATATTCATTTACCCATAATATCTCTTGGGGAAAAATATCGAGCGAGTTGAACACGAGGGTAATACATTTCGGAGAAATTAGTGAAATCTCCAATTCACCAAAGGGGTACCCCTTTCAGAAATCTTCGATTTCTCTAATATGAATTCGAGCAATGTTTAGATAGTGAATACTAAGGAATATGCGAGGGTCATCGAAAGAAAATTTTTAGCCCTACGTCTTAGAGTTCTATGTATAAAATTTCATACAAATCCGAGGTGTGCAGAGGGTGATACAGTCAAAATACTGAGAGATGTACGAATATAAGGAAAAAACTTGCGAAAATTGCCATCAAAAAGGGGATTTTTTTTTGAAATGTTGAGTTAAGGCTCCGTTTCGACTCCAATATACTCATTTACCCATGATATCTCTTGGGGAAAAATATCGAGCGAGTTGAACACGAGGCTAATACATTTCGGAGATATTAGTGAAATCTCCAATTCACCAAAGGGGTACCCCTTTCAGAAATCTTCAATTTCTCTAATATGAATTCGAGCAAAATTTAGATAGCGAATACTAAGGAATATGCGAGGGTCAAGGGAACAAAAGTTGTAGCCCTATGTCTTAGGGTTCTATGTATAAAATTTCGTAAAAATCCGAGGTGTGCAGAGGGTGATACAGTCAAAATACTGAGAGATGTACGAATATAAGGAAAAAACTTGCGAAAATTGCCATCAAAAAGGGGAATTTTTTTTGAAATGTTGAGTTAAGGCTCCGTTTCAACTCCAATATATTCATTTACCCATGATATCTCTTGGGGAAAAATATCGAGCGAGTTGAACACGAGGGTAATACATTTCGGAGAAATTAGTGAAATCTCCAATTCACCAAAGGGGTACCCCTTTCAGAAATCTTCGATTTCTCTAATATGGATTCGAGCAATGTTTAGATAGCGAATACTAAGGAATATGCGAGGGTCAAGCGAACAAAAGTTGTAGCCCTATGTCTTAGGGTTCTATGTACAAAATTTTGTAAAAATCTGAGGTGTGCAGAGGGTGATACAGTCAAAATACTGAGAGATGTACGAATATAAGGAAAAAACTTGCGAAAATTGCCATCAAAAAGGGGAATTTTTTTTGAAATGTTGAGTTAAGGCTCCGTTTCGACTCCAATATATTCATTTACCCATGATATCTCTTGGGGAAAAATAACGAGCGAGTTGAACACGAGGGTATTACATTTCGGAGAAATTAGTGAAATCTCCAATTCACCAAAGGCATACCCCTTTCAGAAATCTTCGATTTCTCTAATATGAATTCGAGCAATGTTTAGATAGTGAATACTAAGGAATATGCGAGGGTCACCGAAAGAAAAGTTTTAGCCCTATGTCTTAGGGTTTTATGTATAAAATTTCATACAAATCCGGGGTGTGCAGAGGGTGATACAGTCAAAATACTGAGAGATGTACGAATATAAGGAAAAAACTTGCGAAAATTGCCATCAAAAAGGTGATTTTTTTTTTGAAATGTTGAGTTAAGGCTCCGTTTTGACTCCAATATATTCATTTACCCATGAGATCTCTTGGGGAAAAATATCGAGCGAGTTGAACATGAGGGTAATACATTTCGGAGAAATTAGTGAAATCTCCAATTCACCAAAGGGGTACCCCTTTCAGAAATCTTCGATTTCTCTAATATGGATTCGAGCAATGTTTTGATAGTGAATACTAAGGAATATGCGAGGGTCAAGGGAAAAAAAGTTGTAGCCCTATGTCTTAGGGTTCTATGTATAAAATTTCGTACAAATCCGAGGTGTGCATAGGGTGATACAGTCAAAATACTGAGAGATGTACGAATATAAGGAAAAAACTTGCGAAAATTGCCATCAAAAAGTTGATTTTTTTTTTGAAATGTTGAGTTAAGGCTCCGTTTTGACTCCAATATATTCATTTACCCATGAGATCTCTTGGGGAAAAATATCGAGCGAGTTGAACATGAGGGTAATACATTTCGGAGAAATTAGTGAAATCTCCAATTCACCAAAGGGGTACCCCTTTCAGAAATCTTCAATTTCTCTAATATGAATTCGAGCAATGTTTTGATAGTGAATACTAAGGAATATGCGAGGGTCAAGGGAACAAAAGTTGTAGCCCTATGTCTTAGGGTTCTATGTATAAAATTTCGTACAAATCCGAGGTGTGCATAGGGTGATACAGTCAAAATACTGAGAGATGTACGAATATAAGGAAAAAACTTGCGAAAATTGCCATCAAAAAGGGGAATTTTTTTTGAAATGTTGAGTTAAGGCTCCGTTTCGACTCCAATATATTCATTTACCCATGATATCTCTTGGGGAAAAATAACGAGCGAGTTGAACACGAGGGTAATACATTTCGGAGAAATTAGTGAAATCTCCAATTCACCAAAGGCATACCCCTTTCAGAAATCTTCGATTTCTCTAATATGAATTCGAGCAATGTTTAGATAGTGAATACTAAGGAATATTCGAGGGTCACCGAAAGAAAAGTTTTAGCCCTACGTCTTAGGGTTTTATGTATAAAATTTCATACAAATCCGGGGTGTGCAGAGGGTGATACAGTCAAAATACTGAGAGATGTACGAATATAAGGAAAAAACTTGCGAAAATTGCCATCAAAAAGTTGATTTTTTTTTTGAAATGTTGAGTTAAGGCTCCGTTTTGACTCCAATATATTCATTTACCCATGAGATCTCTTGGGGAAAAATATCGAGCGAGTTGAACATGAGGGTAATACATTTCGGAGAAATTAGTGAAATCTCCAATTCACCAAAGGGGTACCCCTTTCAGAAATCTTCGATTTCTCTAATATGGATTCGAGCAATGTTTTGATAGTGAATACTAAGGAATATGCGAGGGTCAAGGGAAAAAAAGTTGTAGCCCTATGTCTTAGGGTTCTATGTATAAAATTTAGTACAAATCCGAGGTGTGCATAGGGTGATACAGTCAAAATACTGAGAGATGTACGAATATAAGGAAAAAACTTGCGAAAATTGCCATCAAAAAGTTGATTTTTTTTTTGAAATGTTGAGTTAAGGCTCCGTTTTGACTCCAATATATTCATTTACCCATGAGATCTCTTGGGGAAAAATATCGAGCGAGTTGAACATGAGGGTAATACATTTCGGAGAAATTAGTGAAATCTCCAATTCACCAAAGGGGTACCCCTTTCAGAAATCTTCGATTTCTCTAATATGGATTCGAGCAATGTTTTGATAGTGAATACTAAGGAATATGCGAGGGTCAAGGGAAAAAAAGTTGTAGCCCTATGTCTTAGGGTTCTATGTATAAAATTTCGTACAAATCCGAGGTGTGCATAGGGTGATACAGTCAAAATACTGAGAGATGTACGAATATAAGGAAAAAACTTGCGAAAATTGCCATCAAAAAGTTGATTTTTTTTTTGAAATGTTGAGTTAAGGCTCCGTTTTGACTCCAATATATTCATTTACCCATGAGATCTCTTGGGGAAAAATATCGAGCGAGTTGAACATGAGGGTAATACATTTCGGAGAAATTAGTGAAATCTCCAATTCACCAAAGGGGTACCCCTTTCAGAAATCTTCAATTTCTCTAATATGAATTCGAGCAATGTTTTGATAGTGAATACTAAGGAATATGCGAGGGTCAAGGGAACAAAAGTTGTAGCCCTATGTCTTAGGGTTCTATGTATAAAATTTCGTACAAATCCGAGGTGTGCATAGGGTGATACAGTCAAAATACTGAGAGATGTACGAATATAAGGAAAAAACTTGCGAAAATTGCCATCAAAAAGGGGAATTTTTTTTGAAATGTTGAGTTAAGGCTCCGTTTCGACTCCAATATATTCATTTACCCATGATATCTCTTGGGGAAAAATAACGAGCGAGTTGAACACGAGGGTAATACATTTCGGAGAAATTAGTGAAATCTCCAATTCACCAAAGGCATACCCCTTTCAGAAATCTTCGATTTCTCTAATATGAATTCGAGCAATGTTTAGATAGTGAATACTAAGGAATATTCGAGGGTCACCGAAAGAAAAGTTTTAGCCCTACGTCTTAGGGTTTTATGTATAAAATTTCATACAAATCCGGGGTGTGCAGAGGGTGATACAGTCAAAATACTGAGAGATGTACGAATATAAGGAAAAAACTTGCGAAAATTGCCATCAAAAAGTTGATTTTTTTTTTGAAATGTTGAGTTAAGGCTCCGTTTTGACTCCAATATATTCATTTACCCATGAGATCTCTTGGGGAAAAATATCGAGCGAGTTGAACATGAGGGTAATACATTTCGGAGAAATTAGTGAAATCTCCAATTCACCAAAGGGGTACCCCTTTCAGAAATCATCGATTTCTCTAATATGGATTCGAGCAATGTTTTGATAGTGAATACTAAGGAATATGCGAGGGTCAAGGGAAAAAAAGTTGTAGCCCTATGTCTTAGGGTTCTATGTATAAAATTTAGTACAAATCCGAGGTGTGCATAGGGTGATACAGTCAAAATACTGAGAGATGTACGAATATAAGGAAAAAACTTGCGAAAATTGCCATCAAAAAGTTGATTTTTTTTTTGAAATGTTGAGTTAAGGCTCCGTTTTGACTCCAATATATTCATTTACCCATGAGATCTCTTGGGGAAAAATATCGAGCGAGTTGAACATGAGGGTAATACATTTCGGAGAAATTAGTGAAATCTCCAATTCACCAAAGGGGTACCCCTTTCAGAAATCTTCGATTTCTCTAATATGGATTCGAGCAATGTTTTGATAGTGAATACTAAGGAATATGCGAGGGTCAAGGGAAAAAAAGTTGTAGCCCTATGTCTTAGGGTTCTATGTATAAAATTTCGTACAAATCCGAGGTGTGCATAGGGTGATACAGTCAAAATACTGAGAGATGTACGAATATTAAGGAAAAAACTTGCGAAAATTGCCATCAAAAAGTTGATTTTTTTTTTGAAATGTTGAGTTAAGGCTCCGTTTTGACTCCAATATATTCATTTACCCATGAGATCTCTTGGGGAAAAATATCGAGCGAGTTGAACATGAGGGTAATACATTTCGGAGAAATTAGTGAAATCTCCAATTCACCAAAGGGGTACCCCTTTCAGAAATCTTCAATTTCTCTAATATGAATTCGAGGAATGTTTTGATAGTGAATACTAAGGAATATGCGAGGGTCAAGGGAACAAAAGTTGTAGCCCTATGTCTTAGGGTTCTATGTATAAAATTTCGTACAAATCCGAGGTGTGCATAGGGTGATACAGTCAAAATACTGAGAGATGTACGAATATAAGGAAAAAACTTGCGAAAATTGCCATCAAAAAGGGGAATTTTTTTTGAAATGTTGAGTTAAGGCTCCGTTTCGACTCCAATATATTCATTTACCCATGATATCTCTTGGGGAAAAATAACGAGCGAGTTGAACACGAGGGTAATACATTTCGGAGAAATTAGTGAAATCTCCAATTCACCAAAGGCATACCCCTTTCAGAAATCTTCGATTTCTCTAATATGGATTCGAGCAATGTTTTGATAGTGAATACTAAGGAATATGCGAGGGTCAAGGGAAAAAAAGTTGTAGCCCTATGTCTTAGGGTTCTATGTATAAAATTTCGTACAAATCCGGGGTGTGCAGAGGGTGATACAGTCAAAATACTGAGAGATGTACGAATATAAGGAAAAAACTTGCGAAAATTGCCATCAAAAAGTTGATTTTTTTTTTGAAATGTTGAGTTAAGGCTCCGTTTTGACTCCAATATATTCATTTACCCATGAGATCTCTTGGGGAAAAATATCGAGCGAGTTGAACATGAGGGTAATACATTTCGGAGAAATTAGTGAAATCTCCAATTCACCAAAGGGGTACCCCTTTCAGAAATCTTCAATTTCTCTAATATGAATTCGAGCAATGTTTTGATAGTGAATACTAAGGAATATGCGAGGGTCAAGGGAACAAAAGTTGTAGCCCTATGTCTTAGGGTTCTATGTATAAAATTTCGTACAAATCCGAGGTGTGCATAGGGTGATACAGTCAAAATACTGAGAGATGTACGAATATAAGGAAAAAACTTGCGAAAATTGCCATCAAAAAGGGGAATTTTTTTTGAAATGTTGAGTTAAGGCTCCGTTTCGACTCCAATATATTCATTTACCCATGATATCTCTTGGGGAAAAATAACGAGCGAGTTGAACACGAGGGTAATACATTTCGGAGAAATTAGTGAAATCTCCAATTCACCAAAGGCATACCCCTTTTAGAAATCTTCGATTTCTCTAATATGAATTCGAGTAATGTTTAGATAGTGAATACTAAGGAATATTCGAGGGTCACCGAAAGAAAAGTTTTAGCCCTACGTCTTAGGGTTTTATGTATAAAATTTCATACAAATCCGGGGTGTACAGAGGGTGATACAGTCAAAATACTGAGAGATGTACGAATATAAGGAAAAAACTTGCGAAAATTGCCATCAAAAAGTTGATTTTTTTTTTGAAATGTTGAGTTAAGGCTCCGTTTTGACTCCAATATATTCATTTACCCATGAGATCTCTTGGGGAAAAATATCGAGCGAGTTGAACATGAGGGTAATACATTTCGGAGAAATTAGTGAAATCTCCAATTCACCAAAGGGGTACCCCTTTCAGAAATCTTCGATTTCTCTAATATGGATTCGAGCAATGTTTTGATAGTGAATACTAAGGAATATGCGAGGGTCAAGGGAAAAAAAGTTGTAGCCCTATGTCTTAGGGTTCTATGTATAAAATTTCGTACAAATCCGAGGTGTGCATAGGGTGATACAGTCAAAATACTGAGAGATGTACGAATATAAGGAAAAAACTTGCGAAAATTGCCATCAAAAAGTTGATTTTTTTTTTGAAATGTTGAGTTAAGGCTCCGTTTTGACTCCAATATATTCATTTACCCATGAGATCTCTTGGGGAAAAATATCGAGCGAGTTGAACATGAGGGTAATACATTTCGGAGAAATTAGTGAAATCTCCAATTCACCAAAGGGGTACCCCTTTCAGAAATCTTCGATTTCTCTAATATGGATTCGAGCAATGTTTTGATAGTGAATACTAAGGAATATGCGAGGGTCAAGGGAAAAAAAGTTGTAGCCCTATGTCTTAGGGTTCTATGTATAAAATATCGTACAAATCCGAGGTGTGCATAGGGTGATACAGTCAAAATACTGAGAGATGTACGAATATAAGGAAAAAACTTGCGAAAATTGCCATCAAAAAGTTGATTTTTTTTTTGAAATGTTGAGTTAAGGCTCCGTTTTGACTCCAATATATTCATTTACCCATGAGATATCTTGGGGAAAAATATCGAGCGAGTTGAACATGAGGGTAATACATTTCGGAGAAATTAGTGAAATCTCCAATTCACCAAAGGGGTACCCCTTTCAGAAATCTTCGATTTCTCTAATATGGATTCGAGCAATGTTTTGATAGTGAATACTAAGGAATATGCGAGGGTCAAGGGAAAAAAAGTTGTAGCCCTATGTCTTAGGGTTCTATGTATAAAATTTCGTACAAATCCGAGGTGTGCATAGGGTGATACAGTCAAAATACTGAGAGATGTACGAATATAAGGAAAAAACTTGCGAAAATTGCCATCAAAAAGTTGATTTTTTTTTTGAAATGTTGAGTTAAGGCTCCGTTTTGACTCCAATATATTCATTTACCCATGAGATCTCTTGGGGAAAAATATCGAGCGAGTTGAACATGAGGGTAATACATTTCGGAGAAATTAGTGAAATCTCCAATTCACCAAAGGGGTACCCCTTTCAGAAATCTTCGATTTCTCTAATATGGATTCGAGCAAAGTTTTGATAGTGAATACTAAGGAATATGCGAGGGTCAAGGGAAAAAAAGTTGTAGCCCTATGTCTTAGGGTTCTATGTATAAAATTTCGTACAAATCCGGGGTGTGCAGAGGGTGATACAGTCAAAATACTGAGAGATGTACGAATATAAGGAAAAAACTTGCGAAAATTGCCATCAAAAAGTTGATTTTTTTTTTGAAATGTTGAGTTAAGGCTCCGTTTTGACTCCAATATATTCATTTACCCATGAGATCTCTTGGGGAAAAATATCGAGCGAGTTGAACATGAGGGTAATACATTTCGGAGAAATTAGTGAAATCTCCAATTCACCAAAGGGGTACCCCTTTCAGAAATCTTCAATTTCTCTAATATGAATTCGAGCAAAGTTTTGATAGTGAATACTAAGGAATATGCGAGGGTCAAGGGAACAAAAGTTGTAGCCCTATGTCTTAGGGTTCTATGTATAAAATTTCGTACAAATCCGAGGTGTGCATAGGGTGATACAGTCAAAATACTGAGAGATGTACGAATATAAGGAAAAAACTTGCGAAAATTGCCATCAAAAAGGGGAATTTTTTTTGAAATGTTGAGTTAAGGCTCCGTTTCGACTCCAATATATTCATTTACCCATGATATCTCTTGGGGAAAAATAACGAGCGAGTTGAACACGAGGGTAATACATTTCGGAGAAATTAGTGAAATCTCCAATTCACCAAAGGCATACCCCTTTCAGAAATCTTCGATTTCTCTAATATGAATTCGAGTAATGTTTAGATAGTGAATACTAAGGAATATTCGAGGGTCACCGAAAGAAAAGTTTTAGCCCTACGTCTTAGGGTTTTATGTATAAAATTTCATACAAATCCGGGGTGTACAGAGGGTGATACAGTCAAAATACTGAGAGATGTACGAATATAAGGAAAAAACTTGCGAAAATTGCCATCAAAAAGTTGATTTTTTTTTTGAAATGTTGAGTTAAGGCTCCGTTTTGACTCCAATATATTCATTTACCCATGAGATCTCTTGGGGAAAAATATCGAGCGAGTTGAACATGAGGGTAATACATTTCGGAGAAATTAGTGAAATCTCCAATTCACCAAAGGGGTACCCCTTTCAGAAATCTTCGATTTCTCTAATATGGATTCGAGCAATGTTTTGATAGTGAATACTAAGGAATATGCGAGGGTCAAGGGAAAAAAAGTTGTAGCCCTATGTCTTAGGGTTCTATGTATAAAATTTCGTACAAATCCGAGGTGTGCATAGGGTGATACAGTCAAAATACTGAGAGATGTACGAATATAAGGAAAAAACTTGCGAAAATTGCCATCAAAAAGTTGATTTTTTTTTTGAAATGTTGAGTTAAGGCTCCGTTTTGACTCCAATATATTCATTTACCCATGAGATCTCTTGGGGAAAAATATCGAGCGAGTTGAACATGAGGGTAATACATTTCGGAGAAATTAGTGAAATCTCCAATTCACCAAAGGGGTACCCCTTTCAGAAATCTTCGATTTCTCTAATATGGATTCGAGCAATGTTTTGATAGTGAATACTAAGGAATATGCGAGGGTCAAGGGAAAAAAAGTTGTAGCCCTATGTCTTAGGGTTCTATGTATAAAATATCGTACAAATCCGAGGTGTGCATAGGGTGATACAGTCAAAATACTGAGAGATGTACGAATATAAGGAAAAAACTTGCGAAAATTGCCATCAAAAAGTTGATTTTTTTTTTGAAATGTTGAGTTAAGGCTCCGTTTTGACTCCAATATATTCATTTACCCATGAGATATCTTGGGGAAAAATATCGAGCGAGTTGAACATGAGGGTAATACATTTCGGAGAAATTAGTGAAATCTCCAATTCACCAAAGGGGTACCCCTTTCAGAAATCTTCGATTTCTCTAATATGGATTCGAGCAATGTTTTGATAGTGAATACTAAGGAATATGCGAGGGTCAAGGGAAAAAAAGTTGTAGCCCTATGTCTTAGGGTTCTATGTATAAAATTTCGTACAAATCCGAGGTGTGCATAGGGTGATACAGTCAAAATACTGAGAGATGTACGAATATAAGGAAAAAACTTGCGAAAATTGCCATCAAAAAGTTGATTTTTTTTTTGAAATGTTGAGTTAAGGCTCCGTTTTGACTCCAATATATTCATTTACCCATGAGATCTCTTGGGGAAAAATATCGAGCGAGTTGAACATGAGGGTAATACATTTCGGAGAAATTAGTGAAATCTCCAATTCACCAAAGGGGTACCCCTTTCAGAAATCTTCGATTTCTCTAATATGGATTCGAGCAAAGTTTTGATAGTGAATACTAAGGAATATGCGAGGGTCAAGGGAAAAAAAGTTGTAGCCCTATGTCTTAGGGTTCTATGTATAAAATTTCGTACAAATCCGAGGTGTGCATAGGGTGATACAGTCAAAATACTGAGAGATGTACGAATATAAGGAAAAAACTTGCGAAAATTGCCATCAAAAAGTTGATTTTTTTTTTGAAATGTTGAGTTAAGGCTCCGTTTTGACTCCAATATATTCATTTACCCATGAGATCTCTTGGGGAAAAATATCGAGCGAGTTGAACATGAGGGTAATACATTTCGGAGAAATTAGTGAAATCTCCAATTCACCAAAGGGGTACCCCTTTCAGAAATCTTCAATTTCTCTAATATGAATTCGAGCAATGTTTTGATAGTGAATACTAAGGAATATGCGAGGGTCAAGGGAACAAAAGTTGTAGCCCTATGTCTTAGGGTTCTATGTATAAAATTTCGTACAAATCCGAGGTGTGCATAGGGTGATACAGTCAAAATACTGAGAGATGTACGAATATAAGGAAAAAACTTGCGAAAATTGCCATCAAAAAGGGGAATTTTTTTTGAAATGTTGAGTTAAGGCTCCGTTTCGACTCCAATATATTCATTTACCCATGATATCTCTTGGGGAAAAATAACGAGCGAGTTGAACACGAGGGTAATACATTTCGGAGAAATTAGTGAAATCTCCAATTCACCAAAGGCATACCCCTTTCAGAAATCTTCGATTTCTCTAATATGGATTCGAGCAATGTTTTGATAGTGAATACTAAGGAATATGCGAGGGTCAAGGGAAAAAAAGTTGTAGCCCTATGTCTTAGGGTTCTATGTATAAAATTTCGTACAAATCCGGGGTGTGCAGAGGGTGATACAGTCAAAATACTGAGAGATGTACGAATATAAGGAAAAAACTTGCGAAAATTGCCATCAAAAAGTTGATTTTTTTTTTGAAATGTTGAGTTAAGGCTCCGTTTTGACTCCAATATATTCATTTACCCATGAGATCTCTTGGGGAAAAATATCGAGCGAGTTGAACATGAGGGTAATACATTTCGGAGAAATTAGTGAAATCTCCAATTCACCAAAGGGGTACCCCTTTCAGAAATCTTCAATTTCTCTAATATGAATTCGAGCAATGTTTTGATAGTGAATACTAAGGAATATGCGAGGGTCAAGGGAACAAAAGTTGTAGCCCTATGTCTTAGGGTTCTATGTATAAAATTTCATACAAATCCGGGGTGTACAGAGGGTGATACAGTCAAAATACTGAGAGATGTACGAATATAAGGAAAAAACTTGCGAAAATTGCCATCAAAAAGTTGATTTTTTTTTTGAAATGTTGAGTTAAGGCTCCGTTTTGACTCCAATATATTCATTTACCCATGAGATCTCTTGGGGAAAAATATCGAGCGAGTTGAACATGAGGGTAATACATTTCGGAGAAATTAGTGAAATCTCCAATTCACCAAAGGGGTACCCCTTACAGAAATCTTCGATTTCTCTAATATGGATTCGAGCAATGTTTTGATAGTGAATACTAAGGAATATGCGAGGGTCAAGGGAACAAAAGTTGTAGCCCTATGTCTTAGGGTTCTATGTATAAAATTTCGTACAAATCCGAGGTGTGCATAGGGTGATACAGTCAAAATACTGAGAGATGTACGAATATAAGGAAAAAACTTGCGAAAATTGCCATCAAAAAGGGGAATTTTTTTTGAAATGTTGAGTTAAGGCTCCGTTTCGACTCCAATATATTCATTTACCCATGATATCTCTTGGGGAAAAATAACGAGCGAGTTGAACACGAGGGTAATACATTTCGGAGAAATTAGTGAAATCTCCAATTCACCAAAGGCATACCCCTTTCAGAAATCTTCGATTTCTCTAATATGAATTCGAGTAATGTTTAGATAGTGAATACTAAGGAATATTCGAGGGTCACCGAAAGAAAAGATTTAGCCCTACGTCTTAGGGTTTTATGTATAAAATTTCATACAAATCCGGGGTGTACAGAGGGTGATACAGTCAAAATACTGAGAGATGTACGAATATAAGGAAAAAACTTGCGAAAATTGCCATCAAAAAGTTGATTTTTTTTTTGAAATGTTGAGTTAAGGCTCCGTTTTGACTCCAATATATTCATTTACCCATGAGATCTCTTGGGGAAAAATATCGAGCGAGTTGAACATGAGGGTAATACATTTCGGAGAAATTAGTGAAATCTCCAATTCACCAAAGGGGTACCCCTTACAGAAATCTTCGATTTCTCTAATATGGATTCGAGCAATGTTTTGATAGTGAATACTAAGGAATATGCGAGGGTCAAGGGAACAAAAGTTGTAGCCCTATGTCTTAGGGTTCTATGTATAAAATTTCGTACAAATCCGAGGTGTGCATAGGGTGATACAGTCAAAATACTGAGAGATGTACGAATATAAGGAAAAAACTTGCGAAAATTGCCATCAAAAAGGGGAATTTTTTTTGAAATGTTGAGTTAAGGCTCCGTTTCGACTCCAATATATTCATTTACCCATGATATCTCTTGGGGAAAAATAACGAGCGAGTTGAACACGAGGGTAATACATTTCGGAGAAATTAGTGAAATCTCCAATTCACCAAAGGCATACCCCTTTCAGAAATCTTCGATTTCTCTAATATGAATTCGAGTAATGTTTAGATAGTGAATACTAAGGAATATTCGAGGGTCACCGAAAGAAAAGATTTAGCCCTACGTCTTAGGGTTTTATGTATAAAATTTCATACAAATCCGGGGTGTACAGAGGGTGATACAGTCAAAATACTGAGAGATGTACGAATATAAGGAAAAAACTTGCGAAAATTGCCATCAAAAAGTTGATTTTTTTTTTGAAATGTTGAGTTAAGGCTCCGTTTTGACTCCAATATATTCATTTACCCATGAGATCTCTTGGGGAAAAATATCGAGCGAGTTGAACATGAGGGTAATACATTTCGGAGAAATTAGTGAAATCTCCAATTCACCAAAGGGGTACCCCTTACAGAAATCTTCGATTTCTCTAATATGGATTCGAGCAATGTTTTGATAGTGAATACTAAGGAATATGCGAGGGTCAAGGGAACAAAAGTTGTAGCCCTATGTCTTAGGGTTCTATGTATAAAATTTCGTACAAATCCGAGGTGTGCATAGGGTGATACAGTCAAAATACTGAGAGATGTACGAATATAAGGAAAAAACTTGCGAAAATTGCCATCAAAAAGGGGAATTTTTTTTGAAATGTTGAGTTAAGGCTCCGTTTCGACTCCAATATATTCATTTACCCATGATATCTCTTGGGGAAAAATAACGAGCGAGTTGAACACGAGGGTAATACATTTCGGAGAAATTAGTGAAATCTCCCATTCACCAAAGGCATACCCCTTTCAGAAATCTTCGATTTCTCTAATATGAATTCGAGTAATGTTTAGATAGTGAATACTAAGGAATATTCGAGGGTCACCGAAAGAAAAGTTTTAGCCCTACGTCTTAGGGTTTTATGTATAAAATTTCATACAAATCCGGGGTGTGCAGAGGGTGATACAGTCAAAATACTGAGAGATGTACGAATATAAGGAAAAAACTTGGGAAAATTGCCATCAAAAAGTTGATTTTTTTTTTGAAATGTTGAGTTAAGGCTCCGTTTTGACTCCAATATATTCATTTACCCATGAGATCTCTTGGGGAAAAATATCGAGCGAGTTGAACATGAGGGTAATACATTTCGGAGAAATTAGTGAAATCTCCAATTCACCAAAGGGGTACCCCTTACAGAAATCTTCGATTTCTCTAATATGGATTCGAGCAATGTTTTGATAGTGAATACTAAGGAATATGCGAGGGTCAGGGGAACAAAATTTGTAGCCCTATGTCTTAGGGTTCTATGTATAAAATTTCGTACAAATCCGAGGTGTGCATAGGGTGATACAGTCAAAATACTGAGAGATGTACGAATATAAGGAAAAAACTTGCGAAAATTGCCATCAAAAAGGGGAATTTTTTTTGAAATGTTGAGTTAAGGCTCCGTTTCGACTCCAATATATTCATTTACCCATGATATCTCTTGGGGAAAAATATCGAGCAAGTTGAACATGAGGGTAATACATTTCGGAGAAATTAGTGAAATCTCCAATTCACCAAAGGCATACCCCTTTCAGAAATCTTCGATTTCTCTAATATGAATTCGAGCAATGTTTAGATAGTGAATACTAAGGAATATGCGAGGGTCATCCAAAGAAAAGTTTTAGCCCTACGTCTTAGGGTTTTATGTATAAAATTTCATACAAATCCGAGGTGTGCAGAGGGGGACACAGTCAAAATACTGAGAGATGTACGAATATAAGGAAAAAACTTGCGAAAATTGCCATCAAAAAGGGGAATTTTTTTTGAAATGTTGAGTTAAGGCTCCGTTTTGACTCCAATATATTCATTTACCCATGAGATCTCTTGGGGGAAAATATCGAGCGAGTTGAACATGAGGGTAATACAATTCGGAGAAATTAGTGAAATCTCCAATTCACCAAAGGGGTACCCCTTTCAGTAATCTTCGATTTCTCTAATATGGATTCGAGCAATGTTTTGATAGTGAATACTAAATAATAAGCGAGGATATTGGGCACAAAAGTTGTAGCCCTATTTCTTAGGGTTCTATGTATAAAATTTCGTGCTAATCCGAGGTGTGTATAGGGTGATATAGTCAAAATACTGAGAGATGTACGAATATAAGGAAAAAACTTGTGAAAATTGCCCTCAAAAAGGGGAATTTCTTTTTAAATGTTGAATGAAGGCTCTGTTTCGACTCCAATATATTCATTTTCCCATGAGATCTCTTGGGGAAAAATATCGAACGAGTTGAACACGAGGGTAATACATTTCGGAGATATTAGTGAAATCTCCAATTCACCAAAGGGTTACCCCTTTCAGAAATCTTCGATTTCTCTAATATGGATTCGAGCAATGTTTTGATAGTGAATACTAAATAATATGTGAGGATATTGGGCACAAAAGTTGTAGCCCTATGTCTTAGGGTTCTATGTATAAAATTTCGTGCTAATCCGAGGTGTGTATAAGGTGATACAATCAAAATACTGAGAGATGTACGAATATAAGGAAAAAACTTGTGAAAATTGCCCTCAAAAAGGGGAATTTCTTTTTAAATGTTGAATTAAGGCTCTGTTTCGACTCCAATATATTCATTTACCCATGAGATCTCTTGGGGAAAAATATCGAAAGAGTTGAACACGAGGGTAATACATTTCGGAGAAATTAGTGAAATCTCCAATTCACCATTGGAATCTTCGATTTCTCTAGTATGGACTCGGGCAATGTTTTGATAGTGAATACTAAATAATATGCGAGGATATTGGGCACAAAAGTTGTAGCCCTATGTCTTACGGTTCTATTTATAAAATTTCGTGCAAATCCGAGGTGTGTATAGGGTGATACAGTCAAAATACTGAGAGATGTACAAATATAAGGAAAAAACTTGTGAAAATTGCCCTCAAAAAGGGGAATTTCTTTTTAAATGTTGAATTAAGGCTCTGTTTCGACTCCAATATATTTATTTTCCCATGAGATCTCTTGGGGAAAAATATCGAACGAGTTGAACACGAGGGAAACACATTTCGGAGATATTAGTGAAATCTCCAATTCACCAAAGGGGTAACCCTTTCAGTAATCTTCGATTTCTCTAATATGGATTCGAGCAATGTTTTGATAGTGAATACTAAATAATATGCGAGGATATTGGGCACAAAAGTTGTAGCCCTATGTCTTACGGTTCTATGTATAAAATTTCGAGCTAATCCGAGGTGTGTATAGGGTGATACAGTCAAAATACTGAGAGATGTACGAATATAAGGAAAAAACTTGTGAAAATTGCCCTCAAAAAGGGGAATTTCTTTTTAAATGTTGAATTAAGGCTCTGTTTCGACTCCAATATATTCATTTTCCCATGAGATCTCTTGGGGAAAAATATCGAACGAGTTGAACACGAGGGTAACACATTTCGGAGATATTAGTGAAATCTCCAATTCACCAAAGGGGTAACCCTTTCAGTAATCTTCGATTTCTCTAATATGGATTCGAGCAATGTTTTGATAGTGAATACTAAATAATATGCGAGGATATTGGGCACAAAAGTTGTAGCCCTATGTCTTACGGTTCTATGTATAAAATTTCGAGCTAATCCGAGGTGTGTATAGGGTGATACAGTCAAAATACTGAGAGATGTACGAATATAAGGAAAAAACTTGTGAAAATTGCCCTCAAAAAGGGGAATTTCTTTTTAAATGTTGAATTAAGGCTCTGTTTCGACTCCAATATATTCATTTTCCCATGAGATCTCTTGGGGAAAAATATCGAACGAGTTGAACACGAGGGTAACACATTTCGGAGATATTAGTGAAATCTCCAATTCACCAAAGGGGTAACCCTTTCAGAAATCTTCGATTTCTCTAATATGGATTCGAGCAATGTTTTGATAGTGAATACTAAATAATATGCGAGGATATTGGGCACAAAATTTGTAGCCCTATGTCTTAGGGTTCTATGTATAAAATTTCTTGCAAATCCGAGGTGTGTCTAGGGTGATACAGTCAAAATACTGAGAGATGTACAAATATAAGGAAAAAACTTGCGAAAATTGCCATCAAAAAGGGGAATTTTTTTTGAAATGTTGAGTTAAGGCTCCGTTTTGACTCCAATATATTCATTTACCCATGAGATCTCTTGGGGGAAAATATCGAGCGAGTTGAACATGAGGGTAATACAATTCGGAGAAATTAGTGAAATCTCCAATTCACCAAAGGGGTACCCCTTTCAGTAATCTTCGATTTCTCTAATATGGATTCGAGCAATGTTTTGATAGTGAATACTAAATAATAAGCGAGGATATTGGGCACAAAAGTTGTAGCCCTATTTCTTAGGGTTCTATGTATAAAATTTCGTGCTAATCCGAGGTGTGTATAGGGTGATATAGTCAAAATACTGAGAGATGTACGAATATAAGGAAAAAACTTGTGAAAATTGCCCTCAAAAAGGGGAATTTCTTTTTAAATGTTGAATTAAGGCTCTGTTTCGACTCCAATATATTCATTTACCCATGAGATCTCTTGGGGAAAAATATCGAAAGAGTTGAACACGAGGGTAATACATTTCGGAGAAATTAGTGAAATCTCCAATTCACCATTGGAATCTTCGATTTCTCTAGTATGGACTCGGGCAATGTTTTGATAGTGAATACTAAATAATATGCGAGGATATTGGGCACAAAAGTTGTAGCCCTATGTCTTACGGTTCTATTTATAAAATTTCGTGCAAATCCGAGGTGTGTATAGGGTGATACAGTCAAAATACTGAGAGATGTACAAATATAAGGAAAAAACTTGTGAAAATTGCCCTCAAAAAGGGGAATTTCTTTTTAAATGTTGAATTAAGGCTCTGTTTCGACTCCAATATATTTATTTTCCCATGAGATCTCTTGGGGAAAAATATCGAACGAGTTGAACACGAGGGTAACACATTTCGGAGATATTAGTGAAATCTCCAATTCACCAAAGGGGTAACCCTTTCAGAAATCTTCGATTTCTCTAATATGGATTCGAGCAATGTTTTGATAGTGAATACTAAATAATATGCGAGGATATTGGGCACAAAATTTGTAGCCCTATGTCTTAGGGTTCTATGTATAAAATTTCTTGCAAATCCGAGGTGTGTGTAGGGTGATACAGTCAAAATACAGAGAGATGTACGAATATAAGGAAAATACTTGTGAAAATTGCCCTCAAAAAGGGGAATTTCTTTTTAAATGTTGAATTAAGGCTCTGTTTCGACTCCAATATATTCATTTACCCATGAGATCTCTTGGGGAAAAATATCGAAAGAGTTGAACACGAGGGTAATACATTTCGGAGAAATTAGTGAAATCTCCAATTCACCATTGGAATCTTCGATTTCTCTAGTATGGACTCGGGCAATGTTTTGATAGTGAATACTAAATAATATGCGAGGATATTGGGCACAAAAGTTGTAGCCCTATGTCTTACGGTTCTATTTATAAAATTTCGTGCAAATCCGAGGTGTGTATAGGGTGATACAGTCAAAACACTGAGAGATGTACAAATATAAGGAAAAAACTTGTGAAAATTGCCCTCAAAAAGGGGAATTTCTTTTTAAATGTTGAATTAAGGCTCTGTTTCGACTCCAATATATTTATTTTCCCATGAGATCTCTTGGGGAAAAATATCGAACGAGTTGAACACGAGGGTAACACATTTCGGAGATATTAGTGAAATCTCCAATTCACCAAAGGGGTAACCCTTTCAGAAATCTTCGATTTCTCTAATATGGATTCGAGCAATGTTTTGATAGTGAATACTAAATAATATGCGAGGATATTGGGCACAAAATTTGTAGCCCTATGTCTTAGGGTTCTATGTATAAAATTTCTTGCAAATCCGAGGTGTGTGTAGGGTGATACAGTCAAAATACAGAGAGATGTACGAATATAAGGAAAATACTTGTGAAAATTGCCCTCAAAAAGGGGAATTTCTTTTTAAATGTTGAATTAAGGCTCTGTTTCGACTCCAATATATTCATTTACCCATGAGATCTCTTGGGGAAAAATATCGAAAGAGTTGAACACGAGGGTAATACATTTCGGAGAAATTAGTGAAATCTCCAATTCACCATTGGAATCTTCGATTTCTCTAGTATGGACTCGGGCAATGTTTTGATAGTGAATACTAAATAATATGCGAGGATATTGGGCACAAAAGTTGTAGCCCTATGTCTTACGGTTCTATTTATAAAATTTCGTGCAAATCCGAGGTGTGTATAGGGTGATACAGTCAAAACACTGAGAGATGTACAAATATAAGGAAAAAACTTGTGAAAATTGCCCTCAAAAAGGGGAATTTCTTTTTAAATGTTGAATTAAGGCTCTGTTTCGACTCCAATATATTCATTTTCCCATGAGATCTCTTGGGGAAAAATATCGAACGAGTTGAACACGAGGGTAACATATTTCGGAGATATTAGTGAAATCTCCAATTCACCAAAGGGGTAACCCTTTCAGAAATCTTCGATTTCTCTAATATGGATTCGAGCAATGTTTTGATAGTGAATACTAAATAATATGCGAGGATATTGGGCACAAAATTTGTAGCCCTATGTCTTAGGGTTCTATGTATAAAATTTCTTGCAAATCCGAGGTGTGTCTAGGGTGATACAGTCAAAATACTGAGAGATGTACAAATATAAGGAAAAAACTTGTGAAAATTGCCCTCAAAAAGGGGAATTTCTTTTTAAATGTTGAATTAAGGCTCTGTTTCGTCTCCAATATATTCATTTTCCCATGAGATCTCTTGGGGAAAAATATCGACCGAGTAGAACACGAGGGTAACACATTTCGGAGATATTAGTGAAATCTCCAATTCACCAAATGGGTACCCCTTTCAGAAATCTTCGATTTCTCTAATATGGATTCGAGCAATGTTTTGATAGTGAATACTAAATAATATGTGAGGATATTGGGCACAAAAGTTGTAGCCCTATGTCTTACGGTTCTATGTATAAAATTTCGTGCTAATCCGAGGTGTGTCTGGGGTGATACAGTCAAAATACTGAGAGATGTACGAATATAAGGAAAAAACTTGTGAAAATTGCCCTCAAAAAGGGGAATTTCTTTTTAAATGTTGAATTAAGGCTCTGTTTCGACTCCAATATATTCATTTACCCATGAGATCTCTTGGGGAAAAATATCGAAAGAGTTGAACACGAGGGTAATACATTTCGGAGAAATTAGTGAAATCTCCAATTCACCATTGGAATCTTCGATTTCTCTAGTATGGACTCGGGCAATGTTTTGATAGTGAATACTAAATAATATGCGAGGATATTGGGGACAAAAGTTGTAGCCCTATGTCTTACGGTTCTATTTATAAAATTTCGTGCAAATCCGAGGTGTGTATAGGGTGATACAGTCAAAATACTGAGAGATGTACAAATATAAGGAAAAAACTTGTGAAAATTGCCCTCATAAAGGGGAATTTCTTTTTAAATGTTGAATTAAGGCTCTGTTTCGACTCCAATATATTTATTTTCCCATGAGATCTCTTGGGGAAAAATATCGAACGAGTTGAACACGAGGGTAACACATTTCGGAGATATTAGTGAAATCTCCAATTCACCAAAGGGGTAACCCTTTCAGAAATCTTCGATTTCTCTAATATGGATTCGAGCAATGTTTTGATAGTGAATACTAAATAATATGCGAGGATATTGGGCACAAAATTTGTAGCCCTATGTCTTAGGGTTCTATGTATAAAATTTCTTGCAAATCCGAGGTGTGTGTAGGGTGATACAGTCAAAATACTGAGAGATGTACGAATATAAGGAAAAAACTTGTGAAAATTGCCCTCAAAAAGGGGAATTTCTTTTTAAATGTTGAATTAAGGCTCTGTTTTGACTCCAATATATTCATTTACCCATGAGATCTCTTTGGGAAAAATATCGAAAGAGTTGAACACGAGGGTAATACATTTCGGAGAAATTAGTGAAATCTCCAATTCACCATTGGAATCTTCGATTTCTCTAGTATGGACTCGGGCAATGTTTTGATAGTGAATACTAAATAATATGCGAGGATATTGGGCACAAAAGTTGTAGCCCTATGTCTTACGGTTCTATTTATAAAATTTCGTGCAAATCCGAGGTGTGTATAGGGTGATACAGTCAAAATACTGAGAGATGTACAAATATAAGGAAAAAACTTGTGAAAATTGCCCTCAAAAAGGGGAATTTCTTTTTAAATGTTGAATTAAGGCTCTGTTTCGACTCCAATATATTTATTTTCCCATGAGATCTCTTGGGGAAAAATATCGAACGAGTTGAACACGAGGGAAACACATTTCGGAGATATTAGTGAAATCTCCAATTCACCAAAGGGGTAACCCTTTCAGTAATCTTCGATTTCTCTAATATGGATTCGAGCAATGTTTTGATAGTGAATACTAAATAATATGCGAGGATATTGGGCACAAAAGTTGTAGCCCTATGTCTTACGGTTCTATGTATAAAATTTCGTGCTAATCCGAGGTGTGTATAGGGTGATACAGTCAAAATACTGAGAGATGTACGAATATAAGGAAAAAACTTGTGAAAATTGCCCTCAAAAAGGGGAATTTCTTTTTAAATGTTGAATTAAGGCTCTGTTTCGACTCCAATATATTCATTTTCCCATGAGATCTCTTGGGGAAAAATATCGAAAGAGTTGAACACGAGGGTAATACATTTCGGAGAAATTAGTGAAATCTCCAATTCACCATTGGAATCTTCGATTTCTCTAATATGGACTCGGGCAATGTTTTGATAGTGAATACTAAATAATATGCGAGGATATTGGGCAGAAAAGTTGTAGCCCTATGTCTTACGGTTCTATTTATAAAATTTCGTGCAAATCCGTGGTGTGTATAGGGTGATACAGTCAAAATACTGAGAGATGTACAAATATAAGGAAAAAACTTGTGAAAATTGCCCTCAAAAAGGGGAATTTCTTTTTAAATGTTGAATTAAGGCTCTGTTTCGACTCCAATATATTCGTTTACCCATGAGATCTCTTGGGGAAAAATATCGAACGAGTTGAACACGAGGGTAACACATTTCGGAGATATTAGTGAAATCTCCAATTCACCAAAGGGGTACCCCTTTCAGAAATCTTCGATTTCTCTAATATGGATTCGAGCAATGTTTTGATAGTGAATACTAAATAATATGTGAGGATATTGGGCACAAAACTTGTAGCCCTATGTCTTACGGTTCTATGTATAAAATTTCGTGCTAATCCGAGGTGTGTATAGGGTGATACAGTCAAAATACTGAGAGATGTACGAATATAAGGAAAAAACTTGTGAAAATTGCCCTCAAAAAGGGGAATTTCTTTTTAAATGTTGCATTAAGGCTCTGTTTCGACTCCAATATATTCATTTACCCATGAGATCTCTTGGGGAAAAATATCGAAAGAGTTGAACACGAGGGTAATACATCTCGGAGAAATTAGTGAAATCTCCAATTCACCATTGGAATCTTCGATTTCTCTAATATGGACTCGGGCAATGTTTTGATAGTGAATACTAAATAATATGCGAGGATATTGGGCACAAAAGTTGTAGCCCTATGTCTTACGGTTCTATTTATAAAATTTCGTGCAAATCCGAGGTGTGACTAGGGTGATACAGTCAAAATACTGAGAGATGTACAAATATAAGGAAAAAACTTGTGAAAATTGCCCTCAAAAAGGGGAATTTCTTTTTAAATGTTGAATTAAGGCTCTGTTTCGACTCCAATATATTCATTTACCCATGATATCTCTTGGGGAAAAATAACGAGCGAGTTGAACACGAGGGTAATACATTTCGGGGAAATTAGTGAAATCTCCAATTCACCAAAGGCATACCCCTTTCAGAAATCTTCGATTTCTCTAATATGAATTCGAGTAATGTTTAGATAGTGAATACTAAGGAATATTCGAGGGTCACCGAAAGAAAAGTTTTAGCCCTACGTCTTAGGGTTTTATGTATAAAATTTCATACAAATCCGGGGTGTGCAGAGGGTGATACAGTCAAAATACTGAGAGATGTACGAATATAAGGAAAAAACTTGCGAAAATTGCCATCAAAAAGTTGATTTTTTTTTTGAAATGTTGAGTTAAGGCTCCGTTTTGACTCCAATATATTCATTTACCCATGAGATCTCTTGGGGAAAGATATCGAGCGAGTTGAACATGAGGGTAATACATTTCGGAGAAATTAGTGAAATCTCCAATTCACCAAAGGGGTACCCCTTACAGAAATCTTCGATTTCTCTAATATGGATTCGAGCAATGTTTTGATAGTGAATACTAAGGAATATGCGAGGGTCAAGGGAACAAAAGTTGTAGCCCTATGTCTTAGGGTTCTATGTATAAAATTTCGTACAAATCCGAGGTGTGCATAGGGTGATACAGTCAAAATACTGAGAGATGTACGAATATAAGGAAAAAACTTGCGAAAATTGCCATCAAAAAGGGGAATTTTTTTTGAAATGTTGAGTTAAGGCTCCGTTTCGACTCCAATATATTCATTTACCCATGATATCTCTTGGGGAAAAATATCGAGCAAGTTGAACATGAGGGTAATACATTTCGGAGAAATTAGTGAAATCTCCAATTCACCAAAGGCATACCCCTTTCAGAAATCTTCGATTTCTCTAATATGAATTCGAGCAATGTTTAGATAGTGAATACTAAGGAATATGCGAGGGTCATCCAAAGAAAAGTTTTAGCCCTACGTCTTAGGGTTTTATGTATAAAATTTCATACAAATCCGAGGTGTGCAGAGGGGGACACAGTCAAAATACTGAGAGATGTACGAATATAAGGAAAAAACTTGCGAAAATTGCCATCAAAAAGGGGAATTTTTTTTGAAATGTTGAGTTAAGGCTCCGTTTTGACTCCAATATATTCATTTACCCATGAGATCTCTTGGGGGAAAATATCGAGCGAGTTGAACATGAGGGTAATACAATTCGGAGAAATTAGTGAAATCTCCAATTCACCAAAGGGGTACCCCTTTCAGTAATCTTCGATTTCTCTAATATGGATTCGAGCAATGTTTTGATAGTGAATACTAAATAATAAGCGAGGATATTGGGCACAAAAGTTGTAGCCCTATTTCTTAGGGTTCTATGTATAAAATTTCGTGCTAATCCGAGGTGTGTATAGGGTGATATAGTCAAAATACTGAGAGATGTACGAATATAAGGAAAAAACTTGTGAAAATTGCCCTCAAAAAGGGGAATTTCTTTTTAAATGTTGAATGAAGGCTCTGTTTCGACTCCAATATATTCATTTTCCCATGAGATCTCTTGGGGAAAAATATCGAACGAGTTGAACACGAGGGTAATACATTTCGGAGATATTAGTGAAATCTCCAATTCACCAAAGGGTTACCCCTTTCAGAAATCTTCGATTTCTCTAATATGGATTCGAGCAATGTTTTGATAGTGAATACTAAATAATATGTGAGGATATTGGGCACAAAAGTTGTAGCCCTATGTCTTAGGGTTCTATGTATAAAATTTCGTGCTAATCCGAGGTGTGTATAAGGTGATACAATCAAAATACTGAGAGATGTACGAATATAAGGAAAAAACTTGTGAAAATTGCCCTCAAAAAGGGGAATTTCTTTTTAAATGTTGAATTAAGGCTCTGTTTCGACTCCAATATATTCATTTACCCATGAGATCTCTTGGGGAAAAATATCGAAAGAGTTGAACACGAGGGTAATACATTTCGGAGAAATTAGTGAAATCTCCAATTCACCATTGGAATCTTCGATTTCTCTAGTATGGACTCGGGCAATGTTTTGATAGTGAATACTAAATAATATGCGAGGATATTGGGCACAAAAGTTGTAGCCCTATGTCTTACGGTTCTATTTATAAAATTTCGTGCAAATCCGAGGTGTGTATAGGGTGATACAGTCAAAATACTGAGAGATGTACAAATATAAGGAAAAAACTTGTGAAAATTGCCCTCAAAAAGGGGAATTTCTTTTTAAATGTTGAATTAAGGCTCTGTTTCGACTCCAATATATTTATTTTCCCATGAGATCTCTTGGGGAAAAATATCGAACGAGTTGAACACGAGGGAAACACATTTCGGAGATATTAGTGAAATCTCCAATTCACCAAAGGGATAACCCTTTCAGTAATCTTCGATTTCTCTAATATGGATTCGAGCAATGTTTTGATAGTGAATACTAAATAATATGCGAGGATATTGGGCACAAAAGTTGTAGCCCTATGTCTTACGGTTCTATGTATAAAATTTCGTGCTAATCCGAGGTGTGTATAGGGTGATACAGTCAAAATACTGAGAGATGTACGAATATAAGGAAAAAACTTGTGAAAATTGCCCTCAAAAAGGGGAATTTCTTTTTAAATGTTGAATTAAGGCTCTGTTTCGACTCCAATATATTCATTTTCCCATGAGATCTCTTGGGGAAAAATATCGAACGAGTTGAACACGAGGGTAACACATTTCGGAGATATTAGTGAAATCTCCAATTCACCAAAGGGGTAACCCTTTCAGAAATCTTCGATTTCTCTAATATGGATTCGAGCAATGTTTTGATAGTGAATACTAAATAATATGCGAGGATATTGGGCACAAAATTTGTAGCCCTATGTCTTAGGGTTCTATGTATAAAATTTCTTGCAAATCCGAGGTGTGTCTAGGGTGATACAGTCAAAATACTGAGAGATGTACAAATATAAGGAAAAAACTTGCGAAAATTGCCATCAAAAAGGGGAATTTTTTTTGAAATGTTGAGTTAAGGCTCCGTTTTGACTCCAATATATTCATTTACCCATGAGATCTCTTGGGGGAAAATATCGAGCGAGTTGAACATGAGGGTAATACAATTCGGAGAAATTAGTGAAATCTCCAATTCACCAAAGGGGTACCCCTTTCAGTAATCTTCGATTTCTCTAATATGGATTCGAGCAATGTTTTGATAGTGAATACTAAATAATAAGCGAGGATATTGGGCACAAAAGTTGTAGCCCTATTTCTTAGGGTTCTATGTATAAAATTTCGTGCTAATCCGAGGTGTGTATAGGGTGATATAGTCAAAATACTGAGAGATGTACGAATATAAGGAAAAAACTTGTGAAAATTGCCCTCAAAAAGGGGAATTTCTTTTTAAATGTTGAATTAAGGCTCTGTTTCGACTCCAATATATTTATTTTCCCATGAGATCTCTTGGGGAAAAATATCGAACGAGTTGAACACGAGGGAAACACATTTCGGAGATATTAGTGAAATCTCCAATTCACCAAAGGGGTAACCCTTTCAGTAATCTTCGATTTCTCTAATATGGATTCGAGCAATGTTTTGATAGTGAATACTAAATAATATGCGAGGATATTGGGCACAAAACTTGTAGCCCTATGTCTTACGGTTCTATGTATAAAATTTCGTGCTAATCCGAGGTGTGTATAGGGTGATACAGTCAAAATACTGAGAGATGTACGAATATAAGGAAAAAACTTGTGAAAATTGCCCTCAAAAAGGGGAATTTCTTTTTAAATGTTGAATTAAGGCTCTGTTTCGACTCCAATATATTCATTTTCCCATGAGATCTCTTGGGGAAAAATATCGAACGAGTTGAACACGAGGGTAACACATTTCGGAGATATTAGTGAAATCTCCAATTCACCAAAGGGGTAACCCTTTCAGAAATCTTCGATTTCTCTAATATGGATTCGAGCAATGTTTTGATAGTGAATACTAAATAATATGCGAGGATATTGGGCACAAAATTTGTAGCCCTATGTCTTAGGGTTCTATGTATAAAATTTCTTGCAAATCCGAGGTGTGTCTAGGGTGATACAGTCAAAATACTGAGAGATGTACAAATATAAGGAAAAAACTTGCGAAAATTGCCATCAAAAAGGGGAATTTTTTTTGAAATGTTGAGTTAAGGCTCCGTTTTGACTCCAATATATTCATTTACCCATGAGATCTCTTGGGGGAAAATATCGAGCGAGTTGAACATGAGGGTAATACAATTCGGAGAAATTAGTGAAATCTCCAATTCACCAAAGGGGTACCCCTTTCAGTAATCTTCGATTTCTCTAATATGGATTCGAGCAATGTTTTGATAGTGAATACTAAATAATAAGCGAGGATATTGGGCACAAAAGTTGTAGCCCTATTTCTTAGGGTTCTATGTATAAAATTTCGTGCTAATCCGAGGTGTGTATAGGGTGATATAGTCAAAATACTGAGAGATGTACGAATATAAGGAAAAAACTTGTGAAAATTGCCCTCAAAAAGGGGAATTTCTTTTTAAATGTTGAATTAAGGCTCTGTTTCGACTCCAATATATTCATTTACCCATGAGATCTCTTGGGGAAAAATATCGAAAGAGTTGAACACGAGGGTAATACATTTCGGAGAAATTAGTGAAATCTCCAATTCACCATTGGAATCTTCGATTTCTCTAGTATGGACTCGGGCAATGTTTTGATAGTGAATACTAAATAATATGCGAGGATATTGGGCACAAAAGTTGTAGCCCTATGTCTTACGGTTCTATTTATAAAATTTCGTGCAAATCCGAGGTGTGTATAGGGTGATACAGTCAAAATACTGAGAGATGTACAAATATAAGGAAAAAACTTGTGAAAATTGCCCTCAAAAAGGGGAATTTCTTTTTAAATGTTGAATTAAGGCTCTGTTTTGACTCCAATATATTTATTTTCCCATGAGATCTCTTGGGGAAAAATATCGAACGAGTTGAACACGAGGGTAACACATTTCGGAGATATTAGTGAAATCTCCAATTCACCAAAGGGGTAACCCTTTCAGAAATCTTCGATTTCTCTAATATGGATTCGAGCAATGTTTTGATAGTGAATACTAAATAATATGCGAGGATATTGGGCACAAAATTTGTAGCCCTATGTCTTAGGGTTCTATGTATAAAATTTCTTGCAAATCCGAGGTGTGTGTAGGGTGATACAGTCAAAATACAGAGAGATGTACGAATATAAGGAAAAAACTTGTGAAAATTGCCCTCAAAAAGGGGAATTTCTTTTTAAATGTTGAATTAAGGCTCTGTTTCGACTCCAATATATTCATTTACCCATGAGATCTCTTGGGGAAAAATATCGAAAGAGTTGAACACGAGGGTAATACATTTCGGAGAAATTAGTGAAATCTCCAATTCACCATTGGAATCTTCGATTTCTCTAGTATGGACTCGGGCAATGTTTTGATAGTGAATACTAAATAATATGCGAGGATATTGGGCACAAAAGTTGTAGCCCTATGTCTTACGGTTCTATTTATAAAATTTCGTGCAAATCCGAGGTGTGTATAGGGTGATACAGTCAAAACACTGAGAGATGTACAAATATAAGGAAAAAACTTGTGAAAATTGCCCTCAAAAAAGGGAATTTCTTTTTAAATGTTGAATTAAGGCTCTGTTTCGACTCCAATATATTCATTTTCCCATGAGATCTCTTGGGGAAAAATATCGAACGAGTTGAACACGAGGGTAACATATTTCGGAGATATTAGTGAAATCTCCAATTCACCAAAGGGGTAACCCTTTCAGAAATCTTCGATTTCTCTAATATGGATTCGAGCAATGTTTTGATAGTGAATACTAAATAATATGCGAGGATATTGGGCACAAAATTTGTAGCCCTATGTCTTAGGCTTCTATGTATAAAATTTCTTGCAAATCCGAGGTGTGTCTAGGGTGATACAGTCAAAATACTGAGAGATGTACAAATATAAGGAAAAAACTTGTGAAAATTGCCCTCAAAAAGGGGAATTTCTTTTTAAATGTTGAATTAAGGCTCTGTTTCGTCTCCAATATATTCATTTTCCCATGAGATCTCTTGGGGAAAAATATCGACCGAGTTGAACACGAGGGTAACACATTTCGGAGATATTAGTGAAATCTCCAATTCACCAAAGGGGTAACCCTTTCAGTAATCTTCGATTTCTCTAATATGGATTCGAGCAATGTTTTGATAGTGAATACTAAATAATATGCGAGGATATTGGGCACAAAAGTTGTAGCCCTATGTCTTACGGTTCTATGTATAAAATTTCGTGCTAATCCGAGGTGTGTATAGGGTGATACAGTCAAAATACTGAGAGATGTACGAATATAAGGAAAAAACTTGTGAAAATTGCCCTCAAAAAGGGGAATTTCTTTTTAAATGTTGAATTAAGGCTCTGTTTCGACTCCAATATATTTATTTTCCCATGAGATCTCTTGGGGAAAAATATCGAACGAGTTGAACACGAGGGAAACACATTTCGGAGATATTAGTGAAATCTCCAATTCACCAAAGGGGTAACCCTTTCAGTAATCTTCGATTTCTCTAATATGGATTCGAGCAATGTTTTGATAGTGAATACTAAATAATATGCGAGGATATTGGGCACAAAACTTGTAGCCCTATGTCTTACGGTTCTATGTATAAAATTTCGTGCTAATCCGAGGTGTGTATAGGGTGATACAGTCAAAATACTGAGAGATGTACGAATATAAGGAAAAAACTTGTGAAAATTGCCCTCAAAAAGGGGAATTTCTTTTTAAATGTTGAATTAAGGCTCTGTTTCGACTCCAATATATTCATTTTCCCATGAGATCTCTTGGGGAAAAATATCGAACGAGTTGAACACGAGGGTAACACATTTCGGAGATATTAGTGAAATCTCCAATTCACCAAAGGGGTAACCCTTTCAGAAATCTTCGATTTCTCTAATATGGATTCGAGCAATGTTTTGATAGTGAATACTAAATAATATGCGAGGATATTGGGCACAAAATTTGTAGCCCTATGTCTTAGGGTTCTATGTATAAAATTTCTTGCAAATCCGAGGTGTGTCTAGGGTGATACAGTCAAAATACTGAGAGATGTACAAATATAAGGAAAAAACTTGCGAAAATTGCCATCAAAAAGGGGAATTTTTTTTGAAATGTTGAGTTAAGGCTCCGTTTTGACTCCAATATATTCATTTACCCATGAGATCTCTTGGGGGAAAATATCGAGCGAGTTGAACATGAGGGTAATACAATTCGGAGAAATTAGTGAAATCTCCAATTCACCAAAGGGGTACCCCTTTCAGTAATCTTCGATTTCTCTAATATGGATTCGAGCAATGTTTTGATAGTGAATACTAAATAATAAGCGAGGATATTGGGCACAAAAGTTGTAGCCCTATTTCTTAGGGTTCTATGTATAAAATTTCGTGCTAATCCGAGGTGTGTATAGGGTGATATAGTCAAAATACTGAGAGATGTACGAATATAAGGAAAAAACTTGTGAAAATTGCCCTCAAAAAGGGGAATTTCTTTTTAAATGTTGAATTAAGGCTCTGTTTCGACTCCAATATATTCATTTACCCATGAGATCTCTTGGGGAAAAATATCGAAAGAGTTGAACACGAGGGTAATACATTTCGGAGAAATTAGTGAAATCTCCAATTCACCATTGGAATCTTCGATTTCTCTAGTATGGACTCGGGCAATGTTTTGATAGTGAATACTAAATAATATGCGAGGATATTGGGCACAAAAGTTGTAGCCCTATGTCTTACGGTTCTATTTATAAAATTTCGTGCAAATCCGAGGTGTGTATAGGGTGATACAGTCAAACTACTGAGAGATGTACAAATATAAGGAAAAAACTTGTGAAAATTGCCCTCAAAAAGGGGAATTTCTTTTTAAATGTTGAATTAAGGCTCTGTTTTGACTCCAATATATTTATTTTCCCATGAGATCTCTTGGGGAAAAATATCGAACGAGTTGAACACGAGGGTAACACATTTCGGAGATATTAGTGAAATCTCCAATTCACCAAAGGGGTAACCCTTTCAGAAATCTTCGATTTCTCTAATATGGATTCGAGCAATGTTTTGATAGTGAATACTAAATAATATGCGAGGATATTGGGCACAAAATTTGTAGCCCTATGTCTTAGGGTTCTATGTATAAAATTTCTTGCAAATCCGAGGTGTGTGTAGGGTGATACAGTTAAAATACAGAGAGATGTACGAATATAAGGAAAAAACTTGTGAAAATTGCCCTCAAAAAGGGGAATTTCTTTTTAAATGTTGAATTAAGGCTCTGTTTCGACTCCAATATATTCATTTACCCATGAGATCTCTTGGGGAAAAATATCGAAAGAGTTGAACACGAGGGTAATACATTTCGGAGAAATTAGTGAAATCTCCAATTCACCATTGGAATCTTCGATTTCTCTAGTATGGACTCGGGCAATGTTTTGATAGTGAATACTAAATAATATGCGAGGATATTGGGCACAAAAGTTGTAGCCCTATGTCTTACGGTTCTATTTATAAAATTTCGTGCAAATCCGAGGTGTGTATAGGGTGATACAGTCAAAACACTGAGAGATGTACAAATATAAGGAAAAAACTTGTGAAAATTGCCCTCAAAAAAGGGAATTTCTTTTTAAATGTTGAATTAAGGCTCTGTTTCGACTCCAATATATTCATTTTCCCATGAGATCTCTTGGGGAAAAATATCGAACGAGTTGAACACGAGGGTAACATATTTCGGAGATATTAGTGAAATCTCCAATTCACCAAAGGGGTAACCCTTTCAGAAATCTTCGATTTCTCTAATATGGATTCGAGCAATGTTTTGATAGTGAATACTAAATAATATGCGAGGATATTGGGCACAAAATTTGTAGCCCTATGTCTTAGGCTTCTATGTATAAAATTTCTTGCAAATCCGAGGTGTGTCTAGGGTGATACAGTCAAAATACTGAGAGATGTACAAATATAAGGAAAAAACTTGTGAAAATTGCCCTCAAAAAGGGGAATTTCTTTTTAAATGTTGAATTAAGGCTCTGTTTCGTCTCCAATATATTCATTTTCCCATGAGATCTCTTGGGGAAAAATATCGACCGAGTTGAACACGAGGGTAACACATTTCGGAGATATTAGTGAAATCTCCAATTCACCAAAGGGGTACCCCTTTCAGAAATCTTCGATTTCTCTAATATGGATTCGAGCAATGTTTTGATAGTGAATACTAAATAATATGTGAGGATATTGGGCACAAAAGTTGTAGCCCTATGTCTTACGGTTCTATGTATAAAATTTCGTGCTAATCCGAGGTGTGTCTAGGGTGATACAGTCAAAATACTGAGAGATGTACGAATATAAGGAAAAAACTTGTGAAAATTGCCCTCAAAAAGGGGAATTTCTTTTTAAATGTTGAATTAAGGCTCTGTTTCGACTCCAATATATTCATTTACCCATGAGATCTCTTGGGGAAAAATATCGAAAGAGTTGAACTCGAGGGTAATACATTTCGGAGAAATTAGTGAAATCTCCAATTCACCATTGGAATCTTCGATTTCTCTAGTATGGACTCGGGCAATGTTTTGATAGTGAATAATAAATAATATGCGAGGATATTGGGCACAAAAGTTGTAGCCCTATGTCTTACGGTTCTATTTAGAAAATTTCGTGCAAATCCGAGGTGTGTATAGGGTGATACAGTCAAAATACTGAGAGATGTACAAATATAAGGAAAATACTTGTGAAAATTGCCCTCAAAAAGGGGAATTTCTTTTTAAATGTTGAATTAAGGCTCTGTTTCGACTCCAATATATTTATTTTCCCATGAGATCTCTTGGGGAAAAATATCGAACGAGTTGAACACGAGGGTAACACATTTCGGAGATATTAGTGAAATCTCCAATTCACCAAAGGGGTAACCCTTTCAGAAATCTTCGATTTCTCTAATATGGATTCGAGCAATGTTTTGATAGTGAATACTAAATAATATGCGAGGATATTGGGCACAAAATTTGTAGCCCTATGTCTTAGGGTTCTATGTATAAAATTTCTTGCAAATCCGAGGTGTGTGTAGGGTGATACAGTCAAAATACTGAGAGATGTACGAATATAAGGAAAAAACTTGTGAAAATTGCCCTCAAAAAGGGGAATTTCTTTTTAAATGTTGAATTAAGGCTCTGTTTCGACTCCAATATATTCATTTACCCATGAGATCTCTTGGGGAAAAATATCGAAAGAGTTGAACACGAGGGTAATACATTTCGGAGAAATTAGTGAAATCTCCAATTCACCATTGGAATCTTCGATTTCTCTAGTATGGACTCGGGCAATGTTTTGATAGTGAATACTAAATAATATGCGAGGATATTGGGCACAAAAGTTGTAGCCCTATGTCTTACGGTTCTATTTATAAAATTTCGTGCAAATCCGAGGTGTGTATAGGGTGATACAGTCAAAATACTGAGAGATGTACAAATATAAGGAAAAAACTTGTGAAAATTGCCCTCAAAAAGGGGAATTTCTTTTTAAATGTTGAATTAAGGCTCTGTTTCGACTCCAATATATTTATTTTCCCATGAGATCTCTTGGGGAAAAATATCGAACGAGTTGAACACGAGGGAAACACATTTCGGAGATATTAGTGAAATCTCCAATTCACCAAAGGGGTAACCCTTTCAGTAATCTTCGATTTCTCTAATATGGATTCGAGCAATGTTTTGATAGTGAATACTAAATAATATGCGAGGATATTGGGCACAAAAGTTGTAGCCCTATGTCTTACGGTTCTATGTATAAAATTTCGTGCTAATCCGAGGTGTGTATAGGGTGATACAGTCAAAATACTGAGAGATGTACGAATATAAGGAAAAAACTTGTGAAAATTGCCCTCAAAAAGGGGAATTTCTTTTTAAATGTTGAATTAAGGCTCTGTTTCGACTCCAATATATTCATTTTCCCATGAGATCTCTTGGGGAAAAATATCGAAAGAGTTGAACACGAGGGTAATACTTTTCGGAGAAATTAGTGAAATCTCCAATTCACCATTGGAATCTTCGATTTCTCTAATATGGACTCGGGCAATGTTTTGATAGTGAATACTAAATAATATGCGAGGATATTGGGCAGAAAAGTTGTAGCCCTATGTCTTACGGTTCTATTTATAAAATTTCGTGCAAATCCGTGGTGTGTATAGGGTGATACAGTCAAAATACTGAGAGATGTACAAATATAAGGAAAAAACTTGTGAAAATTGCCCTCAAAAAGGGGAATTTCTTTTTAAATGTTGAATTAAGGCTCTGTTTCGACTCCAATATATTCATTTACCCATGAGATCTCTTGGGGAAAAATATCGAACGAGTTGAACACGAGGGTAACACATTTCGGAGATATTAGTGAAATCTCCAATTCACCAAAGGGGTACCCCTTTCAGAAATCTTCGATTTCTCTAATATGGATTCGAGCAATGTTTTGATAGTGAATACTAAATAATATGTGAGGATATTGGGCACAAAACTTGTAGCCCTATGTCTTACGGTTCTATGTATAAAATTTCGTGCTAATCCGAGGTGTGTATAGGGTGATACAGTCAAAATACTGAGAGATGTACGAATATAAGGAAAAAACTTGTGAAAATTGCCCTCAAAAAGGGGAATTTCTTTTTAAATGTTGAATTAAGGCTCTGTTTCGACTCCAATATATTCATTTACCCATGAGATCTCTTGGGGAAAAATATCGAAAGAGTTGAACACGAGGGTAATACATCTCGGAGAAATTAGTGAAATCTCCAATTCACCATTGGAATCTTCGATTTCTCTAATATGGACTCGGGCAATGTTTTGATAGTGAATACTAAATAATATGCGAGGATATTGGGCACAAAAGTTGTAGCCCTATGTCTTAGGGTTCTATATATAAAATTTCGTGCTAATAAGAGGTGTGTATAGGGTGATACAGTCAAAATACTGAGAGATGTACGAATATAAGGAAAAAACTTGTGAAAATTTCCCTCAAAAAGGGGAATTTCTTTTTAAATGTTGAATTAAGGCTCTGTTTCGACTCCAATATATTCATTTACCCATGAGATCTCTTGGGGAAAAATATCGAACGAGTTGAACACGAGGGTAATACATTTCGGAGAAATTAGTGAAATCTCCAATTCACCATTGGAATCTTCGATTTCTCTAGTATGGACTCGGGCAATGTTTTGATAGTGAATACTAAATAATATGCGAGGATATTGGGCACAAAAGTTGTAGCCCTATGTCTTACGGTTCTATTTATAAAATTTCGTGCAAATCCGAGGTGTGTATAGGGTGATACAGTCAAAACACTGAGAGATGTACAAATATAAGGTAAAAACTTGTGAAAATTGCCCTCAAAAAAGGGAATTTCTTTTTAAATGTTGAATTAAGGCTCTGTTTCGACTCCAATATATTCATTTTCCCATGAGATCTCTTGGGGAAAAATATCGAACGAGTTGAACACGAGGGTAACATATTTCGGAGATATTAGTGAAATCTCCAATTCACCAAAGGGGTAACCCTTTCAGAAATCTTCGATTTCTCTAATATGGATTCGAGCAATGTTTTGATAGTGAATACTAAATAATATGCGAGGATATTGGGCACAAAATTTGTAGCCCTATGTCTTAGGCTTCTATGTATAAAATTTCTTGCAAATCCGAGGTGTGTCTAGGGTGATACAGTCAAAATACTGAGAGATGTACAAATATAAGGAAAAAACTTGTGAAAATTGCCCTCAAAAAGGGGAATTTCTTTTTAAATGTTGAATTAAGGCTCTGTTTCGTCTCCAATATATTCATTTTCCCATGAGATCTCTTGGGGAAAAATATCGACCGAGTTGAACACGAGGGTAACACATTTCGGAGATATTAGTGAAATCTCCAATTCACCAAAGGGGTACCCCTTTCAGAAATCTTCGATTTCTCTCATATGGATTCGAGCAATGTTTTGATAGTGAATACTAAATAATATGTGAGGATATTGGGCACAAAAGTTGTAGCCCTATGTCTTACGGTTCTATGTATAAAATTTCGTGCTAATCCGAGGTGTGTCTAGGGTGATACAGTCAAAATACTGAGAGATGTACGAATATAAGGAAAAAACTTGTGAAAATTGCCCTCAAAAAGGGGAATTTCTTTTTAAATGTTGAATTAAGGCTCTGTTTCGACTCCAATATATTCATTTACCCATGAGATCTCTTGGGGAAAAATATCGAAAGAGTTGAACTCGAGGGTAATACATTTCGGAGAAATTAGTGAAATCTCCAATTCACCATTGGAATCTTCGATTTCTCTAGTATGGACTCGGGCAATGTTTTGATAGTGAATAATAAATAATATGCGAGGATATTGGGCACAAAAGTTGTAGCCCTATGTCTTACGGTTCTATTTATAAAATTTCGTGCAAATCCGAGGTGTGTATAGGGTGATACAGTCAAAATACTGAGAGATGTACAAATATAAGGAAAATACTTGTGAAAATTGCCCTCAAAAAGGGGAATTTCTTTTTAAATGTTGAATTAAGGCTCTGTTTCGACTCCAATATATTTATTTTCCCATGAGATCTCTTGGGGAAAAATATCGAACGAGTTGAACACGAGGGTAACACATTTCGGAGATATTAGTGAAATCTCCAATTCACCAAAGGGGTAACCCTTTCAGAAATCTTCGATTTCTCTAATATGGATTCGAGCAATGTTTTGATAGTGAATACTAAATAATATGCGAGGATATTGGGCACAAAATTTGTAGCCCTATGTCTTAGGGTTCTATGTATAAAATTTCTTGCAAATCCGAGGTGTGTGTAGGGTGATACAGTCAAAATACTGAGAGATGTACGAATATAAGGAAAAAACTTGTGAAAATTGCCCTCAAAAAGGGGAATTTCTTTTTAAATGTTGAATTAAGGCTCTGTTTCGACTCCAATATATTCATTTACCCATGAGATCTCTTGGGGAAAAATATCGAAAGAGTTGAACACGAGGGTAATACATTTCGGAGAAATTAGTGAAATCTCCAATTCACCATTGGAATCTTCGATTTCTCTAGTATGGACTCGGGCAATGTTTTGATAGTGAATACTAAATAATATGCGAGGATATTGGGCACAAAAGTTGTAGCCCTATGTCTTACGGTTCTATTTATAAAATTTCGTGCAAATCCGAGGTGTGTATAGGGTGATACAGTCAAAATACTGAGAGATGTACAAATATAAGGAAAAAACTTGTGAAAATTGCCCTCAAAAAGGGGAATTTCTTTTTAAATGTTGAATTAAGGCTCTGTTTCGACTCCAATATATTTATTTTCCCATGAGATCTCTTGGGGAAAAATATCGAACGAGTTGAACACGAGGGAAACACATTTCGGAGATATTAGTGAAATCTCCAATTCACCAAAGGGGTAACCCTTTCAGTAATCTTCGATTTCTCTAATATGGATTCGAGCAATGTTTTGATAGTGAATACTAAATAATATGCGAGGATATTGGGCACAAAAGTTGTAGCCCTATGTCTTACGGTTCTATGTATAAAATTTCGTGCTAATCCGAGGTGTGTATAGGGTGATACAGTCAAAATACTGAGAGATGTACGAATATAAGGAAAAAACTTGTGAAAATTGCCCTCAAAAAGGGGAATTTCTTTTTAAATGTTGAATTAAGGCTCTGTTTCGACTCCAATATATTCATTTTCCCATGAGATCTCTTGGGGAAAAATATCGAAAGAGTTGAACACGAGGGTAATACATTTCGGAGAAATTAGTGAAATCTCCAATTCACCATTGGAATCTTCGATTTCTCTAATATGGACTCGGGCAATGTTTTGATAGTGAATACTAAATAATATGCGAGGATATTGGGCAGAAAAGTTGTAGCCCTATGTCTTACGGTTCTATTTATAAAATTTCGTGCAAATCCGTGGTGTGTATAGGGTGATACAGTCAAAATACTGAGAGATGTACAAATATAAGGAAAAAACTTGTGAAAATTGCCCTCAAAAAGGGGAATTTCTTTTTAAATGTTGAATTAAGGCTCTGTTTCGACTCCAATATATTCATTTACCCATGAGATCTCTTGGGGAAAAATATCGAACGAGTTGAACACGAGGGTAACACATTTCGGAGATATTAGTGAAATCTCCAATTCACCAAAGGGGTACCCCTTTCAGAAATCTTCGATTTCTCTAATATGGATTCGAGCAATGTTTTGATAGTGAATACTAAATAATATGTGAGGATATTGGGCACAAAACTTGTAGCCCTATGTCTTACGGTTCTATGTATAAAATTTCGTGCTAATCCGAGGTGTGTATAGGGTGATACAGTCAAAATACTGAGAGATGTACGAATATAAGGAAAAAACTTGTGAAAATTGCCCTCAAAAAGGGGAATTTCTTTTTAAATGTTGAATTAAGGCTCTGTTTCGACTCCAATATATTCATTTACCCATGAGATCTCTTGGGGAAAAATATCGAAAGAGTTGAACACGAGGGTAATACATCTCGGAGAAATTAGTGAAATCTCCAATTCACCATTGGAATCTTCGATTTCTCTAATATGGACTCGGGCAATGTTTTGATAGTGAATACTAAATAATATGCGAGGATATTGGGCACAAAAGTTGTAGCCCTATGTCTTAGGGTTCTATATATAAAATTTCGTGCTAATAAGAGGTGTGTATAGGGTGATACAGTCAAAATACTGAGAGATGTACGAATATAAGGAAAAAACTTGTGAAAATTTCCCTCAAAAAGGGGAATTTCTTTTTAAATGTTGAATTAAGGCTCTGTTTCGACTCCAATATATTCATTTACCCATGAGATCTCTTGGGGAAAAATATCGAACGAGTTGAACACGAGGGTAATACATTTCGGAGAAATTAGTGAAATCTCCAATTCACCAAAGGGGTACCCCTTTCAGAAATCTTCGATTTCTCTAATATGGACTCGAGCAATGTTTTGATAGTGAATACTAAAGAATATGCGAGGGTCATGGTCACAAAAGTTGTATCCCTATGTCTAAGGGTTCTATGTATAAAAGTTTGTGCAAATCTGAGGTGTGTGTAGGGTGATACAGTCAAAATACTGTGAGATGTACGAATATAAGGAAAAAACTTGTGAAAATTGCCCTCAAAAAGGGGAATTTCTTTTGAAATGTTGAGTTAAGGCTCCGTTTCGACTCCAATATATTCATTTACCCATGATATCTCTTGGGGAAAAATATCGAGCGAGTTGAACACGAGGGTAATACATTTCGGAGAAATTAGTGAAATCTCCAATTCACCAAAGGGGTACCCCTTCAGAAATCTTCGATTTCTCTAATATGGATTCGAGCAATGTTTAGATAGCGAATACTAAGGAATATGCGAGGGTCAAGGGGACAAAAGTTGTAGCCCTATGTCTTAGGGTTCTATGTATAAAATTTCGTAAAAATCCGAGGTGTGCAGAGGGTGATACAGTCAAAATACTGGGAGATGTACGAATATAAGGAAAAAACTTGCGAAAATTGCCATCAAAAAGGGGAATTTTTTTTGAAATGTTGAGTTAAGGCTCCGTTTCGACTCCAATATATTCATTTACCCATGAGATCTCTTGGGGAATAATATCGAGCGAGTTGAACACGAGGGTAATACATTTTGGAGAAATTAGTGAAATCTCAATTTCACCAATGGAATCTTCGATTTCTCTAATATGGACTCGAGCAATGTTTTGATAGTGAATACTAAATAATATGCGAGGATATTGGGCACAAAAGTTGTAGCCCTATGTCTTAGGGTTCTATGTATAAAATTTCTTGCAAATCCGAGGTGTGTATAGGGTGATACAGTCAAAATACTGAGAGATGTACGAATATAAGGAAAAAACTTGTTAAAATTGCCCTCAAAAAGGGGAATTTCTTTTGAAATGTTGAGTTAAGGCTCCGTTTCGACTCCAATATATTCATTTACCCATGATATCTCTTGGGGAAAAATATCGGGCGAGTTGAACACGAGGGTAATACATTTCGGAGAAATTAGTGAAATCTCCAATTCACCAAAGGTGTACCCCTTTCAGAAATCTTCGATTTCTCTAATATGAATTCGAGCAATGTTTAGATAGTGAATACTAAGGAATATGCGAGGGTCATCGAAAGAAAAGTTTTAGCCCTACGTCTTAGGGTTCTATGTATAAAATTTCATACAAATCCGAGGTGTGCAGAGGGTGATACAGTCGAAATACTGAGAGATGTACGAATATAAGGAAAAAACTTGCGAAAATTGCCCTCAAAAAGGGGAATTTCTTTTTAAATGTTGAATTAAGGCTCTGTTTCGACTCCAATATATTCATTTACCCATGAGATCTCTTGGGGAAAAATATCGAATGAGTTGAACACGAAGGTAATACATTTTGGAGAAATTAGTGAAATCTCAATTTCACCAATGGAATCTTCGATTTCTCTAATATGGACTCGAGCAATGTTTTGATAGCGAATACTAAATAATATGCGAGGATATTGGGCACAAAAGTTGTAGCCCTATGTCTTAGGGTTCTATGTATAAAATTTCTTGCAAATCCGAGGTGTGTATAGGGTGATACAGTCAAAATACTGAGAGATGTACGAATATAAGGAAAAAACTTGTGAAAATTGCCCTCAAAAAGGGGAATTTCTTTTTAAATGTTGAATTAAGGCTCTGTTTCGACTCCAATATATTCATTTTCCCATGAGATCTCTTGGGGAAAAATATCGAACGAGTTGAACACGAGGGTAACACATTTCGGAGATATTATTGAAATCTCCAATTCACCAAAGGGGTACCCCTTTCAGAAATCTTCGATTTCTCTAATATGGATTCGAGCAATGTTTTGATAGTGAATACTAAATAATATGTGAGGATATTGGGCACAAAAGTTGTAGCCCTATGTCTTAGGGTTCTATGTATAAAATTTCGTGCGAATAAGAGGTGTGTATAGGGTGATACAGTCAAAATACTGAGAGATGTATGAATATAAGGAAAAAACTTGTGAAAATTGCCCTCAAAAAGGGGAATTTCTTTTTAAATGTTGAATTAAGGCTCTGTTTCGACTCCAATATATTCATTTTCCCATGAGATATCTTGGGGAAAAGTATCGAACGAGTTGAACACGAGGGTAATACATTTCGGAGAAATTAGTGAAATCTCCAATTCACCAAAGGGGTACCCCTTTCAGAAATCTTCGATTTCTCAAATATGGACTCGAGCAATGTTTTGATAGTGAATACTAAATAATATGTGAGGATATTGGGCACAAAAGTTGTAGCCCTATGTCTTAGGGTTCTATGTATAAAATTTCGTGCTAATAAGAGGTGTGTATAGGGTGATACAGTCAAAATACTGAGAGATGTACGAATATAAGGAATAAACTTGTGAAAATTGCCCTCAAAAAGTGGAATTTATTTTTCAATGTTGAATTAAGGCTCTGTTTCGACTCCAATATATTCATTTTCCCATGAGATCTCTTGGGGAAAAATATCGAAAGAGTTGAACACGAGGGTAACACATTTCGGAGATATTATTGAAATCTCCAATTCACCAAAGGGGTACCCCTTTCAGAAATCTTCGATTTCTCTAATATGGATTCGAGCAATGTTTTGATAGTGAATACTAAATAATATGTGAGGATATTGGGCACAAAAGTTGTAGCCCTATGTCTTAGGGTTCTATGTATAAAATTTCGTGCGAATAAGAGGTGTGTATAGGGTGATACAGTCAAAATACTGAGAGATGTACGAATATAAGGAAAAAACTTGTGAAAATTGCCCTCAAAAAGGGGAATTTCTTTTTAAATGTTGAATTAAGGCTCTGTTTCGACTCCAATATATTCATTTACCCATGAGATCTCTTGGGGAAAAATATCGAACGAGTTGAACACGAGGGTAATACATTTCGGAGAAATTAGTGAAATCTCCAATTCACCAAAGGGGTACCCCTTTCAGAAATCTTCGATTTCTCTAATATGGACTCGAGCAATGTTTTGATAGTGAATACTAAAGAATATACGTGGGTCATGGTCACAAAAGTTGTATCCCTATGTCTAAGGGTTCTATGTATAAAATTTCGTGCAAATCTAAGGTGTGTATAGGGTGATACAGTCAAAATACTGAGAGATGTACGAATATAAGGAAAAAACTTGTGAAAATTGCCCTCAAAAAAGGGAATTTCTTTTTAAATGTTGAATTAAGTCTCTGTTTCGACTCCAATATATTCATTTACCCATGAGATCTCTTGGGGAAAAATATCGAATGAGTTGAACACGAGGGTAATACATTTCGGAGAAATTAGTGAAATCTCCAATTCACCAATGGAATCTTCGATTTCTCTAATATGGACTCGAGCAATGTTTTGAAAGTGAATACTAAATAATATGCGAGGATATTGGGCACAAAATTTGTAGCCCTATGTCTTAGGGTTCTATGTATAAAATTTCTTGCAAATCCCAGGTGTGTATAGGGTGATACAGTAAAAATACTGAGAGATGTACGAATATAAGGAAAAAACTTTTGAAAATTTCCCTCAAAAAGGGGAATTTCTTTTTCAATGTTGAATTAAGGCTCTGTTTCGACTCCAATATATTCATTTTCCCATGAGATCTCTTGGGGAAAAATATCGAAAGAGTTGAACAAGAGGGTAACACATTTCGGAGATATTAGTGAAATCTCCAATTCACCAAAGGGGTACCCCTTTCAGAAATCTTCGATTTCTCTAATATGGATTCGAGGAATGTTTTGATAGTGAATACTAAATAATATGTGAGGATATTGGGCACAAAAGTTGTAGCCCTATGTCTTAGGGTTCTATGTATAAAATTTCGTGCTAATAAGAGGTGTGTATAGGGTGATACAGTCAAAATACTGAGAGATGTACGAATATAAGGAATAAACTTGTGAAAACTGCCCTCAAAAAGTGGAATTTCTTTTTCAATGTTGAATTAAGGCTCTGTTTCGACTCCAATATATTCATTTTCCCATGAGATCTCTTGGGGAAAAATATCGAAAGAGTTGAACACGAGGGTAACACATTTCGGAGATATTATTGAAATCTCCAATTCACCAAAGGGGTACCCCTTTCAGAAATCTTCGATTTCTCTAATATGGATTCGAGCAATGTTTTGATAGTGAATACTAAATAATATGTGAGGATATTGGGCACAAAAGTTGTAGCCCTATGTCTTAGGGTTCTATGTATAAAATTTCGTGCGAATAAGAGGTGTGTATAGGGTGATACAGTCAAAATACTGAGAGATGTACGAATATAAGGAAAAAACTTGTGAAAATTGACCTCAAAAAGGGGAATTTCTTTTTAAATGTTGAATTAAGTCTCTGTTTCGACTCCAATATATTCATTTACCCATGAGATCTCTTGGGGAAAAATATCGAATGAGTTGAACACGAGGGTAATACATTTCGGAGAAATTAGTGAAATCTCCAATTCACCAATGGAATCTTCGATTTCTCTAATATGGACTCGAGCAATGTTTTGATAGTGAATACTAAATAATATGCGAGGATATTGGGCACAAAAGTTGTAGCCCTATGTCTTAGGGTTCTATGTATAAAATTTCTTGCAAATCCCAGGTGTGTATAGGGTGATACAGTAAAAATACTGAGAGATGTACGAATATAAGGAAAAAACTTGTGAAAATTGCCCTCAAAAAGGGGAATTTCTTTTTAAATGTTGAATTAAGGCTCTGTTTCGACTCCAATATATTCATTTTCCCATGAGATCTCTTGGGGAAAAATATCGAAAGAGTTGAACACGAGGGTAATACATTTCGGAGAAATTAGTGAAATCTCCAATTCACCATTGGAATCTTCGATTTCTCTAATATGGACTCGGGCAATGTTTTGATAGTGAATACTAAATAATATGCGAGGATATTGGGCAGAAAAGTTGTAGCCCTATGTCTTACGGTTCTATTTATAAAATTTCGTGCAAATCCGTGGTGTGTATAGGGTGATACAGTCAAAATACTGAGAGATGTAC